>NW_010359792.1:0-8677 GCF_000414095.1 Morus notabilis
TAGTTGGGCTTAAGCATAGGTGTCTTCCCACTTTGTGGCCAATCTTCTTGATTTTTGATTGGTGAAATTTTGTGCTGCCATATTTTCATGTATGTTGCCTTTCTATAGCATTTATGGACATAAGCCTCTGGGTCTTCATCACGGCTCCAGATGAATGTTATTCCGTGTGAACAAGGGATTCGAAATAAGTCCCACATCCTACAAGAACAACTCCTTGCAGCCAAGTCCACTGAATAAAGACCTTCTCCGTTCAACACTTGGTAAGTTGAGTCGCCTGCATAGCTTTGCCTATTCTTGCTACTCTCCGTCTTGTTTAGTTCCAAAAACTCATGAGTTCTTGGCCCAATATCATTATACCACTTATTCACAGCAAGTCGTTTTGCCTTGATACATCAACAACAATGTCGTTTTGCACATGTGAAATGGAGCCTAGTTGTGCCACTTTCCTTTCCCCTTCAGTTGGTCAACATACCGGTCAGACAAATAATTTGAAGTCACAAATCTGTTTTTCTTCTTCCTCCCACATCCATGTTCGGGGTTATAAGTCTTGATGAGAAAAGCATTAGAGTCACCGTTGCTGGCAAAGCACACCCAATTGCATTGCGGAGCTCTACATTCAGCTCTAACTCTGTGAGGATCATTTTTTTGAAGTATATGTCTCCGCCGGTTTGAATAGCATGCTCTCTAATGGCTTGCTTAAATGAGGCTGCAGTTGGAAATTCTGAACTTGCTTTTAGTTCAACATCCTTTGATGATCCAAACACAGGTAAAATGGGCATTCTTTTTTGGAGCCTGTTTTTTTGGACCCTGCTCACCTTTGACACCTTCACAATCATAGTCAGAGTCTTCAACCACCACACGGTCATCATCATTAAGCATCGGACTCTTTCCTTTCTCTCTAGCCCTTGCAATATTTGTTCAACTATGTCACCTATATCAATTTCATCTTACGGACTGTGCAAATTCAGAATCAAAAAACTCAGAATCATCATACTCAGAATCAGAATGCTCAGAATCGTCTCCCCTATTTGTTGCACTCCCTCTTATGCATTTCAGAGCAAGTTAACATAACTCTTTTTCAAGTTATGGAAGCAAAACTAGAAGGAATTTAGAAAGGAATAGCTCTTAGAAGAATGTATAATGTCAATTGTCATGAAGTCGTCTCAAAATGAACTAAGAAACCATATATGCCGATGACAGATATAAATAGCACAGATTAATGGAAAGGAAAGCATGCCAAATAGTGCATTATGCACCAGTGTTAAGGCCAATCAAGAAAGGAAGTTTGTATATTCTCATAAAAAACAAAAGAAAAAAACTAAAAACTAAACACGACAGTACCGAATGAAAAAGTGAAAAATCTTGAAAAAACTAACTAAAGACACCAACATACAGAAAGAGAAAGAGGAAAAAACAAAAATATTCGGCTTTCAATTGAAATTTTTTATTACTTTCGTACAAATCATAGAAGAATCTTTTTTCTAGATGACAATACTATAAAGAAAACATCAAAGCTTTTGAACAAATGCTTCTCTCTACCCCACACATACAGAAAGGTTAAATATTGTGGTCTAGTATACTACATATTACGAGAACCTTTCTTCAACCCAACAGAATATACCTACATTTAACTCAACAGGGAAATTTACAAGAAAACCCATTAAGATAGCATAATCAAACAAATTTATCAATGAACAAACGGATTTAACAAGTAATATTCAGAAAAACGCAACAAAAAAAGAAAAGAATAAGCAAACTTACAGTCAATAGGATTCATATCACCACTATTTCTCTCTGTTGCAGCCATTGGGAGTGATTCAACTAGTTTCTTACAATGAATCTTGAATTTCTCCTCAGCTTTTTCATTATTATTATTATAATTATTCTTATTATTATCATTATTATTTTGCAGAGTTCTAACCCTAAAAACCCAAGTTCAAGAGCTTATTTTGAGTTTTTTTTTTTTTTTTTCAACGTGTTTCTCATAACTCTAGGTTTCTTGGAGGTCATTTTACAATAATACCTTATTTAAATGGGTCATGTGATTTTCACGTGATAAATTTTATTACTTATTGTAATAAAAATGGACAAATTTATTAATGAAATAAAGTTTAGAGGAATACATGTTATTTTTTAAAATTTAGGAATAAAGTGTTACAAGAGTTGTAATTCAAGAGAAATTTTTTTAATTAATCCTAGGAATTATAATACTTACTATGGTTTGTATTTTTATTTTGATATACTTAAGTATTTTATCTAACTCTTATTCCGCTTCTAGATTGATGTATGAGTATGAATGATGATTTCCCTAAAATTATACATATACTAAAAGAGAAGGCGGGATTCACTGTTCATGCTACAGTGCAATGAACAGTGTCTTTCCCGTTTTAACCCTGCTTTTTCCTTCTGATGAAATTTTAATTACCATTATGTCTCATTTGTAAAATTACGATATTGCCCTCCTTTCCAGTTTCCTACACGTTTATTTGTTGTGACCATTTTGGTCATTTATTAGATCTTTTGCTTATTTCGTTTGTTCTACTTTTATTCACTTTCTTTCACTCTTTTTTGTTTCCGTCTCTCTCTCTCCTTCATCTACTTCCTTCTGGTTCCTTCCGTAGTTTTCTGGATTCTTCTTCTCTAAAACTGAGCCAGGGTTTTTTTATCCCCGTTTTTCATTTGTTGATTCCACTCATCTTTTTGTTATGTCTTCCTGTTGCCATTTATGTTTTCCGTTGATTTGTTTCTCTAATCTTGAGCTTCCATTTTTTTTTACTGAAATTGGGGGGTTTTTTTTTTTTTGGGATCTATTTTCCTCATTTTCTTCTTTTCCCTTCCGTAACCTTTTAGATCTTGCCTTTTTCTTTTTTCGTTTGTTGATTTCGATCATTTTTTCATTATTTCTTCCTGTTGCCGTTTATGTTTCCTGTTGATTTGCTCCTGTAATATTCAACGCCCTTTTTTTTACTGAGAATGGGGTTTTTTTTCCTCCTGAATCTATTTTCTTCCTTTGGTTTTTTTCCTTCTTACAACCTTTTAGATCTGCTTATTTTTCTAAAAATTTGGCCACATTTCTTTGTTTGTCGTGTTCCTTATTTTGCTACATTTTTAGAATTTTTCTTCCTTTTCTAGATTTACTTTTGTTTTTATTTTTCCGTACCTAGATTGAAGAGGAATAGGTTTATTTTTTGGGTTCGTTCATTTTTATTATTTTCTAGATTTACGTTTGTTTTTTTTTTTTTTTGTCTCTGGATCTATATTTGTCAAAAAAAATTTCCCCTCCCTGCAATGTTTTAGATTTGTATATTTTTCTAGGTTTTTGGCCACATTTCTTCGTTTCCTATTTTCCTTCTTTCTGCAACCTTCTAGATCATTCTTTTCCTTTGCTCGCCAGGTTTATTCGTATTTTTTTTTTTTGTATAAATTTTGTTCCCTTCCCTGCAATGTTTTAGATCTGTATATTTCTCTAGGTTTTTGGCCACATTTCTTCGTTTCTTATTTTCCTTTTTTCTGCAACCTTCTTGATCCTTCTTTTCCTTTCGTCGCCAGGTTTATTCGTATTTTTTTTTTGTTTGTATATATATATTCATAGATGTTTTATATTATATTTTCATGCTTTCGTTGTATATGCATGGTGCCTTTTTCTTTTATTAGGTTGTTAGTTTTGTTCGTAGTTCATTTTGTTAAATATTTTTGTCTTTCTTCCATGATTTCGTTTGTGTTTATTAAATCTATGTTTCGATTACTTTTTTTTTAGGCTGTTGGGTTATTTATTTTATATCTGTGTTTGTTTTTGTATGGTGTTTTGTTTTTTTCCTTCCTAATTTGTTATTCGCATATTATATTGGTAAAGCAAAAAAAAATCCCTTTAAAACAAATGTATAATATTTGTCATGCTCCAAATATGGTGATATTTATATTAATCTTTTACTTTGACACGTGTATCTTTAATTTTCCCATTTTGTATAATATCTAACCGATTAATAAGTGTTTATTATTTGTTGGTTCTGAAACCCCCCTTAAAACAAATGTATAATATTTGTCATGCTCCAAATATGGTGATATTTGTATTAATCTTTTACTTTGACACATGTATCTTTAATTTTCCCGTTTTGTATAATATCTAACCGATTAATAAGTGTTTATTATTTGTTGGTTCTACCTTGCGTTGCTTTTCATGCATTGTGATGGCTGTTGCAAACTAATCATTACTTTTATTGGTTTCTGTTTGTAGGGATTTGTATCCGGGGTTAAGCAAGACATGGGTAACTTTTTCTATATATACTGGATGTTACTATTTTACTATTGCTTTGTCTACATTTCTCAGCTTATATTGTCTACCATATTCTGTTATCTCCGCTTTGCCACTCTTTAAATACCATAATAATACTACTTGTTTCTTACTACTCTTATCGCTTCCTTTATATATATTTGTTCTATTCCTGTGCTCAGTAATTTTCGTTGCTTTCTTTCATCTATCGTTTTGCCCGTGGTCTGCTCAATCAGGTAATAACTTCTTCAGTTTAATTCAATTGCTTTATTCTGGAATATAATTTTGTAATGTTATGTTTGTTCATTATATGAAATGTTTTATACTGCACTTTATTTTTTTCCTTCTGTACTCTACTCTCGGTTACCTGTTTCTGTTCTAAGTTGATTACCTGATATTTTATGTTTGCAAACTTTCCTAAATCTTATTAAGATATAACGCGTATCTTTATCAAAAATTCGGTTTTTTAATTTTAAAATACCTTCTTCTCTTTTGGTTATGATGATGTTATATTTAATTTGTTGTTAATATGTGCCGGGTAATTTTTACTGCAAATATGGCTGGCATTGATTTTGCCCTTATTATTTGGGATTTATGCCAATATATTTTAATTGGTCATTTGTTTTAGTTTTATTATATATATTTGTATTTATAAAATTTGCTTTTTGTCTACACTACTATTTTGTACATATCCATTTGTTTCTTCTGTTGTTTACTCTGTTTTTTTTTCCATTGTATTTTGCATAATTTACTGTTACTCTTAATTTATTAACTGGCATTTGATATTACCGCAGTGTTATAAAGTTTGTTACAACCGAATGCCTTTATTTACCAAAAACTTAGTTTCTTATATTTGAACATTTTTTCCCCTGGTTATGATGATGTTATACACCATTTGTTGTTAACATTTACTGGGTAATAGTTCTTACAGACATGCCTATCATTCATGTTCCCCTTACTATTTCAGAATTATGCCAATATATTTTATTTTTATAAAGCCTTTAATAACGTGGCTGGTAACCATGTATGTTGCCAGATTTTGTTTCAACTGCCTATGCTGTATAGTATTAACAGCAAACAGCTTTTGTTTCAATTACTTATTGCTAATCTAGGCTATACTGTTCTGTCCTACTTATGGCATAAATTCCCTGATAATATTGCCGGTAGCCATGTATATTGCCATGTTTTGTTTAGATTACCCCTGGTATATATTTTTTGTAGCGCTTGACTATAACCTGAACCATTTGTATATAAAGTTTCCTTAGTTATGGCATAAATTTCTTCATAACATGTGTGGCAGTTGTGTATATCACTGTATGTCATATATATAATCTCATTTTGTATTTTTTCTGTTTTCCTTACCTGTGGTAGACATTTTTCCTCTTCTAGCTCACTTTTGATCATTCCCTACTATTTATATTGTAGCTGCTAATATTTATTGCCTGTACCTGACTATTCTTACTTTCTGCTTCTTCACTCATTTATTGCTTTTTCTCCACCGTTGCTTACCATTTTGTACTTATACACCGGTCTGAGCTTTATTTCAAAATATTATCTTTGTTTATGCAAAAATTTGTTCCTTATATTCAAAAAATTAATTCTCACACAATTTTTTTCCTTTTCTTCTTACCATGTACCCAGAAATAAGCTACAAGTTTGTTTGAGGAAACATTACAAGAGGAAATCCAAAAATTCCCTTGCAGGGCCATGAAATAACTCATATGTCCAAATTTATGATGTAATTGAGATATAAATTTGTATATAAATTTTTGGTCTTATTATGTTATAATTATTTTCAGGGAGCAATAATAGCTTCCCTTCTTTTTAATACATGTAAAATTGTGTATATTACTGTTTATAACTACATTACATTTATTTGTTTACCTTAACGTTTATTATCTATTAAAACAAACAAAAAAACACCTACAAAAAGGAACCAACAAAATACAAATATAACAACCCAAATTTTGGGCCCGAAACAGTAACCCAAAATTTTTTAACATTTATCATCTATTAAAACAAACAAAATAACACCTACAAAAAGGAACCAACAAAATACAAATATAATACCTCAAAATTTTCTGCCCGAAACAGCAACAAAAAAAATGCATGTGTAAGCCATTTGTACTAGGCACAGCCTATTTTGTATAGAGCAATAGTTTTTGACATAATAATATCATTTAACATCCTATAATTTTGCCTTTTTCTCCCTTATCTAGAAACCTCTTTTTCCTTTATTTTATAATTTATTTAAATTTTTTCTTCCCTAAATATGTTTCGATTTTTTTTCCCTTTGTTTTTTCCTGATTTATTGTTCTGTATGTTGCGTATTATTCTAGGTAGCTCAATTCTAAAATACATATGTTTTCCCTTTTTATATTTTATTTTTAACATATTATAACAATTATGTGGCAATAAAATATTATCCTAATATGTTCTTTTTAAGCAGATTTGGTCATTTCCTATCTCCATATTATACTGCAACAGTTGAAAATCAATCGTTATCTACTCTGTCTCATAGCAAAGCATCATTTCTATATATAGCCTGATTTGGTTAGCTTAAATTTACTACTTACACAGCGTTCCAGGTATTATTAAAATTTTATATCTTTATTATTTCAATATTTATTTATGTGATTAGATATGGTTGCTATTGATAATACTAAATATATTTATTTATTTTGCCTAAAAAAACATTTATAACTTTTGCTTTATAGTAAAATATTATAGAATACTATGTACGATTCTAAGCAATTAATTTTTCCTCATATTTTACTTACGATATTATTATTACAAATTATTTATACATATAATACTTTTATTCCTGAGATTATATATTCCGTTTATATATATTATATTATTTTATATCGTAATAATTTTATAATATTCATTCATTGACTAAAAAAATACCTTAAATATTTACCTATCATGTTATGTCCATTTATTTTATTTTATTTGTTACATATATTTGTTTACACTGCTTTGTTCAATATAGTAATCATATAATCTCATATGCCATAATCTTTTCTAACATAAATATAACTTTTACAAAATAGTTTATTGAATCATAATCTGTTGTAATACACAGATGGAGCCGAAGAAAAAAATTAAAAAGACGCCCATAAAATCTAACTACCGTGTACGTCATATCATCTCACATATGGACGAGAATTCAACAGTTGTAAATACTGATTACTCCGGTAATTCAAGTTGTGGTACAAGAGATTCATTCACACTTATCCCTCGATCCAGAGTTAATGTGATGCAACATATGACCCAAACTGAAAACAGACATATACTACATATGTCTGAAAATGAAGACCAACCTATGCAACAAATCTCTGAAACTGAAAGCAGATCTTCTGACCAAGTTCGTGCATCGACATTTGAAAACAACACACAAAATCGTAATTTTCTTACTTATACTAAATAATGAATTTTTTCAAGAGGGAAAAAAAATTATATAACAGTTTCACAAACTGATATAAATTTTTTTCTTTAGGTGATACTAATACGTACATCGACTTTGGAAACCGTTCTTATATCTGCCATTATTGTGGCTCTCTTTTTTGGCTTAATGAACGAATCAAAGGAAGTAACCCACTGAAATTCAATCTTTGTTGTAGACAAGGAAAAATTAGAATACCTTTTATTAAACATATTCCTTATATACTGTATAATTTATTAGACTATTATGGAGGATCATTAAGTACACACTTTCAAAAAAATATTAGAATTTATAATTCCATGTTTGCATTTACATCATTTGGAAGTAATATAGAAAATTTCCCAAAAAACTCCATTGGCCCTTATATTTTTAAAATAAGTGGACAAATACACCATTTGATAGGATCTCTCCTTCCAACTGATAATAACCCTCCTAAATTTGCATAATTATATATATATGATACGGAAAATGAAATTGAAAATTGAATGGCCTCATTCTCATTTGAAAATGAATCAACAGATTTAATAAAAATAATAATTGAACATTTAATTACGATGTTAGATAATACAAATAATTTAGTAAAAATTTTCTGAATGATAAGAGATAGATATGAAGAAAATAAATTACCATCTATGAAACTAAGACTTATAAATTGAAGAAATACAGATAATAATCAGTATGAATTACCAACTTCAAACGATATAGGTTGCGTAATAGTTGGAGATATTGGTGAATATGAACAAGGAAGAGACATTATAATTGAGGACAAAACAAATTCTTTACAAAGAATCACGAAATTACATCCATCTTATATGTCTCTTCAATATCCATTATTATTTTCTTATGGAGAAGATGGTTATAGAACAGATTTAAAATATAATGTAGCTAACACAAATAACACATACAAAAGAAAAAGGATTTCTATGAGAGAATTTTATTGTTATCAATTACTAGGACAT
>NW_010359792.1:8816-19721 GCF_000414095.1 Morus notabilis
GGAATTCAAGATGCTATTACAAAAGGAGATACAAATGCACAAGCAATAGGTAAAAGAATTATTCTTCCTTCCAGTCATACTGGAAATCCTAGATATATGATACAAAACTATCATGATGCAATGGTAATTTGTAGATATTATGGAAATCTTGATTTATTCATAACATTTACATGTAATCCAAAATAGCCTGAAATTACTAGAGCTTTAATGAAAATACCTGTTTCTAATTCTGCAGATAGACCTGATATTATTGTAAGAGTTTTTAAAATGAAATTAGAACATTTTTTATCAACAATAAAAACCGAAATTTTTTTTGGAAGAATTGTTGCAGGTTAGTACATTTTTTCCAAATCTATGTCCTTTTTATCTATAAATATTAAATAATTTTATTTATTATTTCTACTATAGATATCTAAAATAAATTTTCTGTTCAACTTTTGTAGATCTGTACATAGTAGAATTTCAGAAACGGGGTTTGCCACATTGTCATTTTTTTTTTGGTTACATACTGACGATAAACTACATGATCCATCAAAAATTGATAATTTTATTTCCGCAGAAATTCTTGATCCTCAAAAAAATAAAATAAAATACAATGTTTTTGCCGAATTTATGATGCATGGACAGTGTGGAATAGCAAAACCAACTGCTCAATGTATGAAAAGTTCAGAATGTTCAAAAAAATTCCCCAGACAAATAAAAAATGAAACATATATTGAGGAAAACGGATTTGTCAATTATAGAAGAAGAAATACAAATTTTTATGTTGAAAAGGATGGTATTAAATTAGATAATAGATATGTCGTTCCACATAATATAGATCTATGTCTTAAATATAATGCTCACATTAATGTAGAAATCTGTTCTCAGTCAATGCTTATAAAATATTTATTTAAATATCTAACAAAAAGGACCTGATAGAATAAGAGCAGTCATAGAAGAAAATATTTGTACAGAAAAGTGTGGAGAAATAATTTATGAAGAAATAGATGAAATAAAAAACTATATTAATTGTAGATACATAACACCTTATGAAGCATTATGGCGTTTATATGAATATCCAATACATCATAGAAACCCAGCTATTCAACGTTTATCAATACATTTGCCAAAAATGCAAACCATAACATTCAAATCAAACCAATGTCTAACCGATATAATAAAACAACCAAATATTCATAAAACAACTCTAACAGAATGGATGGAAACAAATAAAACTGACATCAATGCTAGAAATCTAACTTATAATGAATTCCCAACTAAATATGTTTGGAATAGCCGATATAAATACTGGTCTTCTAGACAAATAGGACATACAATAAGCCGATGATATTATATTCACCCAAACTCTGGAGAATTATATTATCTAAAATTATTACTAAATCATCGAAAAGGAATAACAAGCTATGAAAATCTTCGAACTATTGATAATATAACATATGAAACATATCAGGCAGCATGCTATGCATTAGGCTTATTAGGAGATGATAAAGAATGGGAACAATTCATATTAGAGGCATCTTTTTGGTCTACGTCGTCGCAACTACGGCATTTATTTATTATTATACTATTATTTTGCAATGTAAATAACCCACTCAAATTACTTGAAAAAAATTAGAAACTTATGACTGATGATATCTTATACAAAATTAAGACAATTTTTAACAACCCATATTTTGAAATACCAGAAAATGAATTATATAATTTTATATTACATGAACTAGAAAAATTATTAAATCTTAATTCATCAACTTTGGCTCATTTTAATCTACCACTTCCTACTGGTTCACTAATAGAAGATTTGAACAATAAACTTTTAAGAGAAGAACTTAATTATGATATAAATAAATTGGAAAAAGAAAATTCTTTATTAGTAGAAAAGTTAAACAATGAACAGCTAATTATTTACCATAAAATTTTAGAATCTGTTACTGATAAATAAAATAACTTATTCTTTATTTATGGTCATGGAGGAACTGGAAAGACATATTTGTGGAATACAATTATAACAAAAATTAGATCTAATAATGAAATTATTTTAGCTGTCGTATCTTCAGGAATAACATCACTATTATTGCCTAAAGGAAGAACTGCACATTCTAGATTCCGAATACCACTATCAATAGATAAATTTTTAACATGTCATATAAAAAAAGGAACTCAATTAGCACATTTAATTGAAAAAACATCATTAATTTTATGGGATGAAGCACCTATGACTAATAAATATTATTTTGAGGCATTAGATAAGACACTGCAGGACTTACGAAACAATTTTGATCAACCATTTGGTGGAATGACAGTTATTCTAGGCGGTGATTTTCGACAAATCCTACCTGTTTTACCCACAGGAACAAAAGAACACATAATAGATGCATGCATCAATAATTCTTATTTATGGCCACACTTTCAGGTTTTAACATTAACAGAAAATATGCGATTAAAACATTATAATACAACATCAGAAGAAAAAAAGGAGATTGAAAACTTTTCAAAATGGACATTAGACATAGGAAATGGTATTGCCGAAGGAATAAAAGATTTAGAAAATGAGGATATTACATGGATAAAAATACCAGAAAAATACTTTGTTCATTTTGACCTAAATCTAATTGACAAAATAACAACATTGATATACGATGATTTCAGCAACAGTTTTAATAACATTGAGTACCTAAAACAGCGCGTGATTGTAACACCGAAAAATAAAACTGCTGACGATATAAATAATTATATATTATCCTTAGTACCTAACGAGGTAAAAACTTATTATAGTTATGATACAATACTACATTCGTCAGAAAATATAGAAGAACTAAATCTCTTATATCCTCAAGAATTTTTACACAATTTAAATTTCAACGGTTTACCACCACACGAACTGAATCTTAAACTTGGAACTCCAATAATGCTTCTAAGAAATCTAAATCAATATGCTGGACTTTGCAATGGAATAAGGCTTATCATAACACAATTAACAAATAAAGTAATCGATTGATAGATCATAACTTCAAATAATATTTTCGAAAAAGTTTATATTCCAAGAATAGAAATGACTGTACATGAATCAAAATGGCCATTTACTTTAAAAAGACGCCAATTCTCTGTAAAAATATGTTACGCTATGACAATAAATAAAAGTCAGGGACAATCTTTGAATAAAGTTGGACTATTTTTAGATAATCAAATATTTAGCCATGGTCAGTTATATGTTGCTTTATCTAGAGTTACTAATCCAAAAGGATTATATATATTACTCAATGATTCAAACAACAACTATCCTAATCATATAAAAAATATTGTCTACAAAGAAATCCTACATAACATCATATAAATAAATACATACAAAATATATACCATTTTGTATTCTTCATAATATTAAAATTTTTTTAGTCCAATATTTTTAACAATAAACTCAATAAAAATATTTATCGTTATAACAACATCTTATTTGCTTTTTTCAGGGTTAAAAAAAAATGACTACACCTATTCGTGCACTAAAACCAAATGAAGTGTATGAAACAATACAGGCACGAGTTTGCAGAATATGGACAAACAACGATTTTGTCACAGGACGCCTGATAAGTCTTGACTGTATCCTGGTTGATGAAGAGGTACTAAAATTTTAAAATATTATATTACATTTTCTTTTATATAACATTTGTTAATATTGATTAAATTCCTATTCTTATTATTTATTTACAGCATGAAGCAATACAGGGAACAATTCGAGCACGAGATTCGGACTATATTTCCAAAAAAATTGAACAAGGCAATATATACAATATTAGTAACTTCTATGTTACTGAAAATAAACCAGTATACAAAGTTGTTCCATACAATGCTACGATCCAATTTGCACGAGCAACATCCTTTACTCCAATTATGAAAGACGCACCACACATCCCATTTCACAGATTCTATTTCATAGAATTCGACCAGCTATATCAAAGAATAAATAATACTGAGATATTAACAGGTAATATATTTTGCTTAACTTACTTTATTATTATTATAAATATTCTTTTAATATTTATTTACAAAATTTCCCTGTTCATATATAATAGTAGATGTTAAGGCACTTGAACATACACATGTCACCACCAGACCAACAACGCGGCGATCCATAACAATACAAAACATCAGGTATAGTAATTTTAAACTTTTTCCCCTGACATTTACTATTGATTACAACCATTTGACATGAATATAGTATTTTTCCTCTTTTATCATTCAATTTTATTACTCATTTTTATAAACAACATTTTCTTTACAAAAATGAACAACTATCGGTCAGCCTATGGGGACATAAAGCGGATCAATTTGATGAAAATGTGGTCAAAACAATGAAGGCACCAGTTGTGGCAGTTTTCTCAGCAATGTTAACAAAGCAGTATCTAGGTATTTTTACCAATACTTTATTACAACATTTTTACATACATATATAAAAAAACATTGCATACATTTATTATTTACTCTATTATATTTCAAGGTAACTCATATGTTTCGAGTACATCAGCAACAATCTTCTATATTGATCCAGACATCCCAGAAATAACAACGTTAAAGACAAGGTAAACACATATGTAATAAAAAATATATTCTGATAAATTTATGATATTAGATATTTATACATTTTATTTATATCCTCCTTAAGCTATTCGTATTTTCATATATACAGATTTTCCCACCAATATCAACAAATTGAATTCCTACCACCACTAAAAACGCCCATCCAAATAATTGAAGAACAAATGTCAGCAAATAGAAGAACAATAGACGAACTTAAAACATTGGATGCACAAAATAATCTGGTTAGTACTATTAATTTTTTTATTAATTTTTTACTACATTTATTCAACATTTTAAAACCACAAAATTATATATTTTATGCAGGGTGAAAAATTCACTGTAAGAGCGACCATAGTAAATTTTCCAACATCCCTAACAATTGATGAAGGCTTTACTGATCCATTTATAATACCACCAGCTATCGATCAGATCCGAGGACAATCAAAAATCTTCCAACTCTTCTTTCAACAATGTGGCACCCAGATGAGTACTTTAATTTCTAAAATATTTGAAGACATTCATATTCCACCATCGCCACCAAAACAGTTAACTGCAGGAACAGACGAACCACAAAGGTAAATAATGCTTTCAAAATTTTTTTACCAACTATACATAAATAACATTGATATTATATTAACCACAGTTTTAAAAATGTTTTCGTCTTTCAGCCCGCAGGCAATACCATCATCACAACTATCGACACCAACCAGACTTGATCCACACACTCCAACACCAAAAAAACCTGCCACAAGGTAAACCACATTCAACCTAACAAATATTATCAATTTATTTAAAAACATAGCTACAGATTATTCCATTTTTCCAGTCCTGAATCAAGAACAACAAGACAATCTACAAAACGCCCAAGAACAAGGTATTATAAATATTTTTATACTATTTATTTCATAATTTATATTTTAAACGCCTTTATTTCTATTAGTGCTTATATTTACAACTCTTTTTTCCCTTTCTAATACTTGCAGCTAATAAAAATGAACTACTCAGGAACAATAACGACATCGTTCTTTATCCTGTACATTATGTATATATATAAATATTAAAAAAAATACTATATATGTCTGTATAAATATGTTTATACAAATTTTATATTTATCATATAATACAATACTATATAATATATGTATATATATTAATGTATTTTCATTACAACTGCCATTGCGTTATACTACATTCCGCGGCAACGCGCGGATCTCACACTCGTTTAGTACTTAAAGAAATGAATTTTTAAAATATAAATTAGATTTTTCCGCATAAATTATAGTAAAGAAAGTTTGAGAAGTTGGGTTGTTACATAAAATCAAATAGAAAAGAATTGGTGAATTAAAATAATAAGTTCAATAGGAAGGATTGATTTTTTTTTTTTTTTAAGTATATGGAGATTGTAATATAGGATAAATAAAGTATTGAGGTATGTTTGTACAGGTTAAGACATACGAAAAGATAACTGTTTAACTGATTTCGCATGAGAGAGATTTTATAAGTAGCTAAATAATGCAATATAAATGTTAATAAGAAGGGAAAAAAAAGATATCAGCCAATCAAAAATTTACATAATAAAATTGATTACAAGAATTACTTTTAGAGAGAGAGAAAAGAAGTGGACTATTCATATATTTATTCAAAAAAATAGAAAAAAGATTTTGGTAAACTTTGAAGTCCGACAGTCATACAAGTTCAGTACATGTAATTTTTTTTTTATATATTTCTGTATAACATTGTTCATTGTAGTACTCAATTTACATGTGTTAGACTATATATTTTACATTACACTTAAAGAAATAGTGTTATACATGCAAAAAATGAGGTTACATACCAGTATAGAAAAAGTTATATATACCCAAGTACATGTAATTAGGTAGTTGGAGCACGTGAACATACAAGATATATACATGCCATTAGAGAATTTTCTAGTTCGCGGGGACTTTATATAAGGTTTTTTTTTTAACTAAATATAAATGCCCCCGCAAATGACTTTTTTGTTTATTCCTACAGCTTTACTTTACTTCACTTTTTCTTTATGTTTATTTTACTAATTACTCCTAACATTCTTTCCCTTATACTATGTTTTCAATAATATTGATAATAGTGTTAATTTGCAACATTTTAAAATATGAAAACTTGTCACGAACAATAATAATATGATGTCTTATTAAGTGATATTACAAGTTTAATTTATTTCTTATTATTATTTTACTTTATAAACTATCTTTAATTTTCCCTCAAGTTAATCTCTTGCTTCAGTTCGTCAACAAGAGTGTGTCATACTCACATCTTAGCTTTACAGTGTCAGCAGCCTCCGTAGGCATATCATATCTCTCTCAAATTCTCAATCCGCGAAAGAACAAAAATGAAGCTCCGCTCCACTCTTCTTCTTCTCTGCTTAATCTTCTCCTCTGTACTTTTCTCATCACAACTATCACTAGCCGTAGAAGAAGAAGAAAACCCAGAAGCGATCATATCAAGGTTCCAACAATACCTCCGAATCAACACCGCCCAACCCAGCCCCGACTATGCCGAAGCCGCCGATTTCATCCTCGCACAGGCCAAATCCCTCTCTCTCGAATCCCAAACTCTCGAGTTCGTCAACGGAAAGCCTCTCGTCCTCCTCAAATGGCCCGGCTCCGACCCTTCTCTCGCCTCCATCCTCCTCAACTCCCACACCGACGTCGTCCCCGCCGAGCCCGAGAAGTGGACCCACCCCCCGTTCTCCGCCCACCTCGATTCCCGCGGCAACGTCTACGCCCGGGGCTCCCAGGACATGAAGTGCGTCGGTTTGCAGTACTTGGAGGCCATTCGCCGCCTTAAGGCCTCGGGGTTCCGCCCTATTCGCTCCGTTTATCTCTCGTTCGTTCCTGACGAGGAGATTGGCGGCCATGGTGGCGCCGAGAAGTTCGCCGAGTCTGATGTGTTCCAGAGATTGAATGTGGAGATTGTGCTTGACGAAGGTACTTTACTGCTTTTTTACTTGCAAGCTATTTTTGTTGTGATTAGCACTCAATACCAAACTCCGAAAGTAAATATTGCTATTATCATTCTCTGTTTGTTTGTTTGTTGGAGAACCATCATTCGACAATTTAAGGCCAAATTGTAAATAAGAATAAAAGATCATTAATTCCATTTTTTATGTTTACTTGTAATGGAACAAAACCCCATTCACGTTTTAGTGTTTACTAACTTTAGAATAGTAATATTTTCAGTGTAATTCCGAGAAGATCCATTAACAGTTTTGGAATGGGGTATGAAGTATGAGACCAAAAGTGGAAAGAAGAGTGAGCTGGTAGGTAAAATGTTAAAATGATTATGGTCTCATGGAATGTAAGAGGTTTGGGGTCGAGGAGAAAGAGAAGTATGATTAAAGAGAATTTGACAAAGATAAATCCAGATATGGTAGTTTTACAGGAAACAAATTGTTGGAGGATAGGGTTGTAGGGAGTCTTTGGAAGAGGAGATTTATAAATTCGGTTAGTTTACCATCAGAGGGCAGATCGGGGGGGATTTTAGTGTTATGGGATGTTAGATCAATCAGATTAATGGATACTTTAGTAGGGTCTTTCTCAGTTTCAATTAAAATCCAGAGAGGGGAAGATTTTTGGTGGCTATCGGGTGTTTATGGAAAAGCTCCATACAAGGATAGAAAGTGACTGTGGGAGGAGTTGGCTGGTCTTCAAGTGATCTGTGGAAATAAGTGGTTTTGGGAGGGGATTTAAATGTGATAAGATTCTCACATGAGAGATCACCGTGCTCCAGAGATAGAAAAAGTATGAGGACTTTTGATAACTTCATCCGAGAGGGAGACTTGGGAGATATAACACTAGCCAATGCAAAATTCATATGGAGCAATTTCAGAGATATGGAGGTGAAGAGTAGATTAGTTAGGTTTTTGTTTTCGCCAGATTGGGAGGCGGACTTTCAAAGTGTGTGGCGGATAGAGGGAAGTGGAATGACATCAGATCATTTCCCACTGATTTTAGACACTAATCCGGTTGATTGGGGGCGTAGTCCATTTAGGTTTGCGTACATGTGGTTAATCATCCGAGGTTTCTAGAATTCTTTCGAGAAAAATGGGCGGATTTGAAATTGGGAGGGTGGGAAAAGGATACGAGTTTACTGGGAAGCTGAAAAGGTTAACAGGTTAATAAAAGTTTGGAATAAAAAAGTCTTTGGAGATACAAGATTGATGAAAAATGAGATTGTAGCGAAAATAGACCAGCTGGATAGAAGAGAGGAGAACATAGGACTCTCGGAGGGAGAAAAAGTGGAGTGGAGGTCTTTGAGGAATTCACTTGAGGAATAAATCTTTAAAGAGATGATTTCTTGGAGACCAAGAATGAAAACCAGGAGGGTGAAAGAGGGAGATTTGAACTCGAAGCTATTTCATAGTTTAGTTCGGAATCGGAGAAGTAAGAGTCGAATTGTGAATTGAGAAGGATAATGGAGAGGAAGTGGACAGTATTGATGGAATTGTGGAGGAAGTAGTTTCTTTTTTTGATAGTCTCTACAAGGATGAGAATACAAATCAGTTGAATTTAGAAGGAATTGATTGGCATGAAATAGAAGCAGAGAAGGCAGCTTGGAATGAAAGACCATTTGAGGAAAAGGGAATTAAAGAGGCAGTAATGTCTTGTGATAGGGAGAAGTCGCCGGGACCAGATGCTTTCTCGATGGGTTTTTATAAAAAATGCTGGGAGTTTGTAAAGGGAGATTTGTTGAAATTTTTGGAGGAGTTTTACAGGAATGTGATGGTGAACAAGAACACAAATCAAACATTTTGCTCCTATTTGTTTCAACAACTCAAACTGTTATTTAGGATTTAAATCTTAGTACATGATTCAAATTGGTGTTTGGGAGAGGAAAATTCAAGAACAATTCAAACCATTAACAATGGTTCAATGACAACTCAAATTGTTAATTTTAGAATTCATCTCCCCCCCAAATTCTAGCAATCCGAATTGTTGTCAATAGTCCAATAGTTCCAGATTCTACTTTTTCTCTCTTCAATTTCAATCTTAAAAATATCATAACTTCTTCGTTTTAATTCCGATTGAGATGACTTTTTTTTAATGTGTTCATAATGAAGAGAGGAACAAATCCCCACCCTTATTGCATATTTTTTAATGTCATTTATAATGAGGTTTTATAAGATTTGTTACAAAACTCCAATGACAGTCTTCAACACTTTATCCAAACACAGTTCAGATTTTATTCTCAATTCAAATTACAATTTATTTACATGTCCAAACAACAGTTCGGATCACAGTTTGAATCACTACGAGTGCGTTTGATTAAAGGATTCGTGCCATAGTTCGAATTATGGTTCGTGGCTCGCTACAGTGTTTTCTCTTACAAAAAACACAGTGTTTTCTCTTACAAAAAACACAGTGTTTTCTCTTACAAAAAACACAGTGTTTTCTCTTACAAAAAACACACGTAAATTGAGAATAGTTCTGAATCATGATTATGAATCCATCAACCAAACGTACTCTACATTTCATATTATACACTTCTAACCAAAAAGGTTCAAATCTCCACAGTTTGAGTTGTTGAACGAAACAAACCCTTTATGTCTCATTCCACAGAAAGAGGACTCGAGGAAAATAAGGGATTTTAGGCCGTTTACTTTTGCCTCGAGCCTTTACAAGATCATTGCAAAAGTTTTGGCGAATCGATTGAGACAATTTATTGGGGAGACAGTTTCTAAGAGCCAGAGTGCATTCATTAAGGGAAGACAAATTTTGGATGGAGTGTTGATTGCAAATGAAGTGGTGGAAGAACATAGAGCTGGAGGTAAATGATAAGAACAGAGTATTGTTCCCACAGAAACGAATCAAGAAGAATGAAAATGTAATCTTTATTGATTAACCAAACGAATTACAGACTAATCTATTGATACTCTCTCACACCCTTGCTCAGCCTTAGCCAAGACTTCCCAAACAGACTCCAGTAATTTCCTAGCTCTCTAATCCCACCTCTGGCCTATTTATTCCCTACTCTTCCTTCCTCACGACAACCCCCCCTGTACCCCCCCGCAATGTACAATCCTCAGCTAACTAACTACTAACGACACTCCTAACTCCACGTCACTCCCTCTTCCCTTTCCTAACATAAACCTGTCTAAGCAACGGTTTATCAGCCTTATCGACTACTCCGCCCCCCAAAAAAGTCACCTTGTCCTCAAGGTGAAATTCAGGAAACTGTTGTTGAATGACATCGAAAAGTTCCCAAGAAGCCTCAAAGTCCGGCAAGTGACGCCACTGAAGCAAAACCTCCAACTGCCTAGTCACCGGGGAAAAACGAGTGGCTAGTAGTCTCTCC
>NW_010359792.1:21967-60897 GCF_000414095.1 Morus notabilis
GAATCAAGAAGAATGAAAATGTAATCTTTATTGATTAACCAAACGAATTACAGACTAATCTATTGATACTCTCTCACACCCTTGCTCAGCCTTAGCCAAGACTTCCCAAACAGACTCCAATAATTTCCTAGCTCTCTAATCCCACCTCTGGCCTATTTATTCCCTACTCTTCCTTCCTCACGACAACCCCCCTGTATCCCCCCGCAATGTACAATCCTCAGCTAACTAACTACTAACGACACTCCTAACTCCACGTCACTCCCTCTTCCCTTTCCTAACATAAACCTGTCTAAGCAACGGTTTATCAGCCTTATCGACTACTCCGCCCCCCAAAAAAGTCACCTTGTCCTCAAGGTGAAATTCAGGAAACTGTTGTTGAATGACATCGAAAAGTTCCCAAGAAGCCTCAAAGTCCGGCAAGTGACGCCACTGAAGCAAAACCTCCAACTGCCTAGTCACCGGGGAAAAACGAGTGGCTAGTAGCCTCTCCGGTTCGACGCGTAACTCCATGTTAGCGGTTAGACTGAGCAGAACCTCTTGAGCCGGCATAGACAGGCCAATGGCTTTCTTCAATTGTGAAACATGCAAAACCGGGTGAATTTCAGCAGCCGCGGGCAGTTGCAAACGATATGCCATGGAGCCGACACGCGCTATCACCTTATAGGGACCATAGAACCGAGGAGAGAGTTTCTCATTGGAGAACTTGGCTAAGGAACGATGGCGATATGGCCTGAGTTTCAGAAACACCAAGTCCCCCACCTCGAAAGACACATCCCTACGCTTAAGATCCGCTTGCCATTTCATAGATTGCTATGCCTGTAACAAATGTGCCTGAAGCTCATCTAAAATAGCATCCCATGATTGCATTTGCTGCTCCAACAAAGAATTAGCTGTATAGCCTAACTCAAAGCGTAATAATTTGGGTGGATCACGACCATACAAAGCCCGAAAAAGAGTCATTCCTGCGGACACATGGAAGCTCGTATTATACCAATATTTGGCCCAAGCAGGATGAGAAAACCAGTGGGTAGGTTTCCTTGAGACAGCAACGTAAATAAGCTTCCAAGCATCTATTAACCACCTCCGTTTGGCTGTCCGATTGAGGATGGTAAGCCGTACTGTGATGTAAAGAAGTTCCCTGCAATTTAAAAAGCTCTTTCCAGAAATGACTGAGGAAAACTTTGTCACGGTCGGAGACAATAGTCTGAGGAAACCCATAGAGCCGAACCACCTCCTTAACAAACAGAGCAGCCACCGACTTCGCAGAAAAAGGATCACAGAGAGCCAAAAAGTGATCATACTTAGCCGGTCAACAATCACTAAAATAGAGTCATTCCCTGCCGACTTTGGAAGGCCTTCCACAAAATCCATGGAGATATCATCCCACACCTGATTCGGAAGAGGCAAATGCTGCAACAACCCCCCTGGAGACAAGGTGGAAGCCTTGTTCTGTTGACAAACTTGACAAGCGGCCACCAGGGAGACTACATCCCGTTGCATGCCATACCAAAAAAACTCCGAAGACAACCTTTTAAACGTCTTTAAGACTCCAGAATGTCCCCCAATCTTGCTGCCATGAAACTCTGTCAAGAGGACCGGTATGAGAGGAGACTGCCGGGGCAGGACAACACGTCCCTTGTACAGCAACATGCCATTGCACAAGGAAAACCCCTTCACTGTTAAGGATTTAGCACAGAGAACAGCCCGAATTGAAGCCAGCCGGGGGTCCTATTGGATTTGTTGACAAATCTTAGCCCCATCATAAATGGCCGAAGTGGCGAGGTGTACCAACTCCACCCCAGACGACTGCCTAGACAGCGCATCAGCCACCCGATTTTCAGATCCAGGCTTGTACTGAATCTCAAAATTGTAACCCAACAACTTGCACAACCATTTCTGGTGGTCCTCACTGATTAGTCTCTGCTCCAGCAAAAACTTAAGGCTCCTTTGGTCCGTACGCACAATGGAATGGCGCCCCAATAAATAATGGCGCCATTTCTGAATGGCGAGGACCACTGCCATGAGCTGGCGCTCATAAACAGATTTTGTATGCGCGCGAGATGACAACACTTGACTGAAATAGGCAATGGGTCGCTGATGTTGCATCAAGACCGCGCCAATCTCAAACCCCAATGCATCCGATTCCACGACGAATGGCTGGGAAAAATCCAGCAGTGCCAAAACTGGAACTGTAGTCATGGCCAGCTTCAATTCCCGAAAGGCGTCCTCAGCTTCCCTAGTCCAATTAAAATTGTCCTTCTTTAGTTACTGCGTCAACGGCCAAGCAAGGCACCCATACCCCGACACAAAGCGCCGATAATACCCGGTCAACCCCAGAAATCCCCGCAGCTCCTTGATAGAATGTGGGGTGGGCCAATCTAGCATTGCTTGAATCTTACTAGTATCAACTGAAACCCCTTTTCCAGACACAATGTGGCCCAAATATTCCAATTGACTACTAGCAAAAAATGCAGTTCTTTTGGTTCACATATAAGTGGTTGTCCTCTAAGGCAGACAAAACTACATCCAAATGGTTGACATAGTCCTTAGAGATCTACTATAAACCAAAATATCATCAAAAAATACCAACACAAATTTCCGCAAAAAAGGTTTCAATACCTCATTCATGAGAGATTGGAAGGTGGCCGGGGCGTTGGTTAACCCAAAGGGCATAACCAAAAATTTGTAGTGACCCTCATGCGTTCGGAAAGCCGTTTTTGGAATATCTTCCTTGCACATCCGAATTTGATGGTAACCGGATTTTAAATCCAATTTAGTAAAGATGGTGGCCCCACACAATTCGTCCAAAATCTCTTCTATAACTGGAATGGGAAACTTGTCGGGAACTGTAGCCTTGTTAAGTGCCCGGTAGTCAACACAAAAACGCCAACTGCCATCTTTTTTTTTTTTTAACTAGAAGAACTGGACTTGAAAATGGACTGCTACTCGGCTGTATGATACCAGCCGAAAGCATCTCCCTTACCAATTTTTCAATCTCATTCTTTTGGAAATGAGGATACTTATAAGGTCGGACGCTAATAGGAGCGGTCCCCTCTTGAAGGATAATGCGATGATCACGCATTCTTTGGGGAGGAAGTCCCTCCGGCATGTGTAAAGCCCTCGAATGGCGCTGCAAGACCTCACTAATCTGCCCTTGAAATTGCTGATCCAGTTCCCCCATTGCACCCAAATCCGGTTCCTTGTTGGCATCCAAAGCACTCAATTCTAAATAGATGCCATGGCCCTCATGCTTAATGGTCCTAACCATGGCCTTAAGGGAAATCATCGTGGTGGAAAGACTCAAGTCTCCCCTCAAGGTAACCGCTTCTCCCCTCACCCTGAATTTCATAACCTGAGACTTCCAATTCACATGCACTCCACCCAATGTTTCTAACCATTGCATGCCCAAAATAACATCCACTCCCCCCAATTCCAGTGGCAAAAAATTTTCCACTATGGTCAAATGTGCTAAATTCAATGCTACCTCCCTACAAATTCCTCTTCCTTTAACCGATTCTCCCGTTCCTAGTTGTACCCCAAACCCCGCAGTGGGCGCAATCGGAATCAACAACCTCTCCACAAGACTCAAGGAAATGAAATTATGGGTTGCACCGGAATCAAGTAGAACAATTACCTCTTGCCGAGCAATTGTGCCTCGAAGCTTCATAGTCGTTGGCGTCGAGAGTCCTACCACTGAATTCAAGGACAACTCTATGAGTTCCGGCTGCCCCTCCTCCCATTCCGAACTTGGCAAAACTGGATCGTCCTCTTCGCACTCGGCTGCGTCCTCAACGCTAACGAGCATTATCCGAAGCTCCTTCTTCTTACAACGATGACCAAAGGTGAACTTCTCATCGCACCTAAAACACAACCCCTTATCTCTCTTCTCCTGCAACTCAGAATCCGACAACTTACGAAAAGGAAAATCCCGTCTTTGAGTTGTTGTTTTCTCTATCGCAGCAGGGCCTCGCTATGGTCGTTCCACCACCAGCACCGTCCTAACAATAGTTGGTGAAAACTCAGCCCTCTGAGCACTATGGAATTGTGGTCGGGAAAACCTTGTTTCCGCCCCTTCACGACGCAGCAAATCATTTTTTTCTTCAATTCTCTGAGCAATCTCCATGATTTCCCCTAACCCCACCGGTTTTAAGAGCCTCACTTCAGCCCGAATCTGTGCCTTAAGCCCATTTACGGAGATTCCTTCCAAGACCTCCTCCGGCACATCCCGTAGTGGGGCTGCTGAAACTTCAAATTGCCTGCGATATTCGGCCACCGTTCTTACTTGCCGTATCGCCAAAAACCTCTCGCAAAGATTGCCCTCCTGCGAAGAACGAAAACGTTGCGGCAACGCTACCCTAAACTCCGACCAGCTATGGAAAGGTCTGCAGCCATTTTGCCATTGGAACCAAGACAGGGCATCTCCCTCCAAGGATATTCCCGAGGTAATGAGTTTTTCCCTTTCCGAGCAACGATTGATGGAGAAAAACTGCTCCATACGGAATAACCAGCCATCGGGATCATCTCCGCCAAAGATGGGACACAACACCTGTCGCCGACGAAGGGCCCCCCAATCCTCATTTACCGGCAACTCCTCCAAGACACCTCTGCCCTCCCAACCTTCTCTATACCATTCTCCAACGTTAGGGTTCCTTCCCCTTTCCACTCCTCGGTGAACAGGGCCGCCTGTCCCATTCCGCCGTTCATCGAACTCCATGGACTCCCCTTCCATGAAAAATCAACGCCCCTCACCACGATGTCCGTTCCAATTCTTCCCTTGGGTACCCAAAGGAGCCCCCCTAGCAAACCCGCACCAATCTTCCCTTCCGTCGCGACTAGGATTCCGTGGAATCCTTAAATCCGCTGCCCGATCTACGCCTTGCTCACGCCAACTAGAGTCTCCCACTGGACACATCACATTCTGCGAAACCCTAGGGTTAACCGACCTTTCCTCTCCGACGCGTATTTCCAAGCGATCGCCGGCACGATTCGCCTCACGAACTTCCCCAGCGCGAATCACTACGCGATCTCTGTCGCGATTCGCCTCGCGGTCTTCTCCGGCGCGATTCGGCCCGCGATTCACCTCGCGGCCTTCTCCGGCGCGATTCACTCCGAGATCCACCTCGGTCGTAGTCGTTTGAGCGACCGTCTTCTCCGGCGCCGACGTTGATGCCGACAGAAGTTTCACCTGTTCCTCCATAAGCCGGCGAATCTCGGACAGATCCGACCTATTCTGTGATAATTCCACCCTAACCTCTTCGAGCCCTTTCTCCATATCGCCAATTCCCTTTTCCATGGAAATCCTAACTTCCTTGATCTCTTTTTCCACCAATTCGAACCTTTCATCAGTTTTCCTAGCCGCCATTTTAGCCAGAATCAATGCTCTGATACCAAAATGATAAGAGCAGAGTATTGTTCCCACATAAACGAATTAAGAAGAATGAAAATGTAATCTTTATTGATTAACCCAATGAATTACAGACTAGTCTATCGATACTCTCTCACACCTTTGCTCAGCCTTAGCCAAGACTTCCCAAACAGACTCCAATAATTTCCTAGCTCTCTAATCCCACCTCTGGCCTATTTATTCCCTACTCTTCCTTCCTCACGACAACCCCCCTGTATCCCCCCGCAATGTACAATCCTCAGCTAACTAACTACTAACGACACTCCTAACTCCACGTCACTCCCTCTTCCCTTTCCTAACATAAACCTGTCTAAGCAACGGTTTATCAGCCTTATCAGTAAAAAAAGGTTTGGTATTCAAGGTTGACTTTGAAAAGGCTTATGACCTTGTTAATTGGAGTTTTTCACATCAGGTGTTGAAGAGACAAGGTTTCAGGTCGAGATGGATTAGTTGGATAAAGGGCTGTCTTTGTTTGGCTAATTTCTCGATTTTGATTAATGGTAGACCGAGGGGCAGATTTGGATTCTAGAGGGCTTAGACAAGGGAATCCACTTTCTCCTTTTCTCTTTACCTTGGTTGTTGATGGTTTAAGCAGACTAATCGAAAAGGCTGGGGGCATTGGATGTTGCAAAGGGCTTTAGAGTTGGAAGAGATCAGATACATTTATCGCGTTTACAATTTGCCGATGATACTTTATTTTTTTCTTGAACCGTCGGGAGAAAATCTTAGGGATACAGTTGATATTCTTACTTCTCTCTCTCAAAGTTCAGGTCTGAAAATAAACTTGAGCAAAAGCATGTTAAATGGAATAAATATAGATAAGGAGTAGATTAGAGTCTTAGCTCAAGAAGTGGGTTCTGAGGTGGGCTGCTGGCCAATGAAATATCTTGGACTACCATTAGGAAGATTTCCCTTGGCTAGAGATTTTTGGAATCTGGTGGTGGCAAAAGTTTCCAAGAGTGGAAGAAAGGATGTTTATCATGAGGAGCTAGATTAACTTTGATTCAATCAGTGTTGTCAAGTCTGCCAATCTACTTTTTATCTCTTTTCAAGTTGCCGGTGGCGGTAGCAACGGAAGTAGAAAATTTGAAGCATTGGTTTTTGTGGTACGGTCTAGAAAAAGGAAAGATTGACAATTTGGTGGCCTGGAAGGTGGTCTCGCAGTAAAGCGGAAGGGGAGTTGAGCATTGGAAATTTGCTAAAAAAGAATCAGGCATTGTTGGGAAAGTGGCTATGGAGATTTAGACCTTGTTTGTTTCACTCGTTCAAGTTGAGAACTTGAGTTAGAAAGTAAATTCATGTGAGAAATATACTGTACCAGAAAAAGTTGAATTTGAATTTTTGTGAGAGAAAATACTGTAGCAAAAACTTGAGTTGTAATTCGAACTAGTTAAATGAATGAAACCTCAATTTGGAACAAGACAGTCTTGGGGCCATGGTAATTAGGAGTAAATTTGGTTTGCAAGCCAATAGCTGGGATTCTAACATCGTTAGTAGAAGCACTCGTAGGAATCCTTGGAAATATGTTTCTCAAGGTTTGAATTCTTTCCTCGAGAGAGTGAATGGGAAGTGGAGGATGGAAGTCAAATTAGATTTTGGGAAGATGGGTGGTGTGGTGATTTGCCTTTTACATTTACCTTTTGGGACTTTATAGTCTCATCGGTAAGAGAGAAAAATAGAAGATGTAGTAGTTTGTATCGATGATTTAAATGTCAACTGGAACTTTGGTTTTCGGAGGAATCTTAATGATAGAGAGTGATCAGCGTACAAATTTCATTCAGCTCTTGGGGTCTTTTACCCCTAGTCCTCACAGGGTAGACATTCAAGTTTGGGCGGCAGATGCAAAAGGATTTTCCTGCAACTCTTGTTTCAAAGTGTTGATCTCAAATCCAAATATCTCTTTTGACCCTTTCAAAACAATTTGGAAAATCTTACAATCCTATTGGAATCAAGGGCTTTACCTGGTTATTTTATCACAGAAAACTCTGCACTTGTGACTTAGTGCAGAGGAAAAATCCCCATTGTGCTTTGTCTCCCAATTGGTGTGCCATGTGCAAAGAAAATTCAGAAACAAAGGATCATCTATTCATGCACTGCGAGATGGCTTGGAGTCTTTGGGGAAAAGTTTTTGGAGCAGCTAAACTGAAGTGGTGCTTTCCAGCAAAAAGCTGCGTTATACTGGTGGAGGATTTTTGGGGTTTCGGAAGAGGGAAGAAGGCTCAAACCATTTGGAGAGCAATGCATTTAACCGTTCTTGGTTAATTTGGAATGGGAGAAATTATTGATTTTTTTAGGAGGAGATGGCTGTTGAAGACTTATTTGAGATGGCAAAATTCCTTGCTTCTCTGTGGGCTGCAACAAATGTTTCCCTTAAGGACTTTACATTGTCTCTGATAATATTAGGGTGGGAGGACATTCTGAGTTGAGAGGGGCGGTGTTGTTGTTATGTAATCTTGTTTTTTAATTTTTTTTCTTCTGGTTTTCTTTTTGCCTTTGGATGGATCTCTCATCCATCTTTATTCTTTCTGTGCTCTTTGTTCTGTGTTTGTTTTTTTAATAAAATTGTCGTTTGTTTCTTGTCAAAAAAACAAAGGGATATATAATCCTTGACTACGTAGTACCTTATTAAGAGTATATAAGAAAGTTGAAAAGTTGGTTTCATTCCCTTTAACATGGAATCAATACCAAGTGGGGTGCAAGGATTAATATTACCTTTTTAATCACTCCTCACTTTCTCTTTCCATATTGATGCAAAGTAAACACGACCTAAATGTTTTGTTAGTAAACAACAAGAACAAATATTGCTATTATTTTTTATGTGTTCAATGTGGTACTTCTCATAGAAAGCCACCACAAAACAGTTTAAATGTTTTGCATTGATATTTGATATTGGTTTTACTGAGCTATTAGTGTATGATGAATTTGAGCAGGATTGGCTTCACCGAGTGAGAATTACAGGGCTTTTCATGCAGAGAGGTGTCCATGGTGGCTGGTGATTAAGGCTATCGGAGCGCCGGGACATGGGGCGAAGCTTTATGATAATACTGCCATGGAGAATCTGCTGAAGAGCATTGAGAGTGTCAGGAAGTTTCGTGCTTCGCAGTTCGATTTGGTGAAGGCGGGTTTGAAGGCTGAAGGCGAGGTTGTCTCGGTTAACATGGCGTTTCTCAAAGCTGGCACCCCATCTCCAACTGTAAGTGATGCATTGTAAAGCTTGTTGGTTGTTGATTTGGTATAGGATTTCTTGCCTTGATAGAATCTAGCTATTGTGTGAAATTGTGAACAGATAAGGACTATTAAATTAAAAATAATGCGTTTTCCTTATCGTTTAGTTGTTGACAACTTGAATCTATCGAGAGAAGGCCTAGAAAGATATCCTTTTGCTGATCCAAAATGAAAGTAAAAAGGGATTTCTTGTATGGCGTGTTCACGAATTCCCAGTGAAAAGTAATTGGAATTAGATTGAGGATTTAATTGGGAACTGAAGGAACGACTTGCATGTAAGGATTTCATTATTATGTTTACTAATGTTGTTAGGAATTGGAATTAGAGTCAATTTGATTATGAAGATGCCCTTATAGTGACATTTTTTTTTTCTTGCTGTTGAAGTCAACTATTTGTTAATGGTAGGATGGTAACTCAAATAAGATATCGAGAATTCCAATTTATAATTCTGGAATTCATATCACATTCTTCGAATTGAGCTTCACCTTGAAACAAGAACTTAATTCTTGAATTCATAATGGGCACAATATAATGTTCTTGGTGCGTAAGTAGACACAAGAATGTGAAATTTTGCAGATACTATTTGTTTCTCACTGATAGTCAACCTCACTGATGGTCAACGAAACATTTTTGCTCAGATTGGTTCTTGGACCTAGCAGTGGATCAGCATTTATCATGGTTTTTGAAAATTAAATTGTTCGCAGTTAAAATAATTAAAAAGAATGTGTATCAGTATCAGTTGGTGTCTGTCTTGAAACACGCGCTTGTGAAGTTGAGCTGGTTTAAGCTTATGACGTTATTTCTATTATTTCTAAGCTTACGACCTCCTTGGTTGCGCCAGTAAGTGTTTTTCCTTCTTGTTAATCAGGGTTTTGTTATGAACTTGCAACCATCTGAGGCAGAAGCAGGCTTCGATATTAGGATCCCTCCAACTGCTGATCCAGACGCTTTGGAGAGACGGATCGCTGAAGAATGGGCTCCTGCTTCACGCAATATGACATTTGAGGTAATAATCTCAAAGTCATTATGATTTTTCCATTTATGAACAATATATAATAAGGATACCTTTTTCTCTTTTTTTTTTTTGGGCGAACTGTTCACGTTTTTTCCTAAACTTGTGGGCATCGGAAAAGCACTTAGGGTGATGCTTACTGTATCTTGATATCTGCTACTTGATTCAAAAGGACAAAAGCCTGTCATTGTGAAACTTATTTGACCATCTGGTTTAGCTTTGGACATTAATAACGAGCATTTAAATTAGAGCTTTGGACAATAGTTTACTACGGCCTTTAGATGTCCCATTCCTTGATTTTTCAAATGAATGGTATTGTCTGCCATATTGACATTTATGAATCTTGAAACTTTTGATATTTTTTCCTGTTGCTCTAGCCTCTGAGTATATTATTAGCTTCGGCAGTTCAAACAGAAGCATTCCTCTCTTGATAAGTCTGGGAAGCCACTCATTACAGCAACCGATAGTTCAAACCCCTGGTGGAACCTGTTAGAAGAAGCTGTCAAAAAAGCTAATGGAAAACTCGGTAAGCCAGAGATCTTTCCTGCTTCCACAGATGCTCGCTACTTCCGGGATCTGGGCTTGCCAGCAATTGGATTTTCTCCAATGGCCAATACTCCTATTCTTCTCCATGATCACAACGAGGTGAGTGTGTAATTCAATGCCATTGGAACGTTTTCTTTGCATATGCACGTGTACAGTGGTGGAGCCAAGAAACATTTTTTCAGAAGAGAGTAGTAGTACTAAAAAAGATTAGCGATAATTTAACTATTAAATAGGGATATAATTGTATATTTCAATTATTGAGCGTGGGCACAGTTATAATTTTTCTTATAAAATTGGGATATAATCAAAATTTCAGAAAAGTAGTGGTAAAAAGTAAATTTCAAAAGGTTGCCCCCACTCAATAAGATGGCTCCGCCACTGCATGTATAATTGCAAATGCTCAGCTTTATAAGTTTGGTCTCTTTGTTTTTGATCCATCAAGATTTTGGTTAAAAGATCTTTTCATTATTCCCTGTTTCATCCTGATTTCGCTTTTCATTATTAAAACTGAAACTTAAGAATGTCTATATAATAGTAAACTTGACCAGATCTTTCCACATGGTTGCAGTTCCTGAACAAAGATGAATATTTGAAAGGAATCGAAGTCTATGAATCTATAATTAAAGCTTACGCATCTTATATTCAGCATGCAAGAAGGGATGGTTCTAAAGATGAGTTGTAAAGAGAGCAAATTTGATCAACCTCGGGTTTAAAAAGAACACGCCTGATTTTAGTTTCCTCCTCTTTGTAATATTAGACATGTCCCGGTAATTTATCAGTACGGTAGGAAGCAGTTGGTTGATCTCCTTCAAATGTGGGAAGGGCGGACTTATTATTAGCACTAATCACATCCAAAACTTTTGGTTTAAGTTCATTTTTTGGTGACTTGGATGTACTGTTGCTCGTGGGGCTTTTTTTTTTTGGGGTAGAAAAGCTTTCATTGAATCCAGAAAAAGAAGACAAAGCAAAAAAACAAACAAAAACAATTGAAATTGTAAATAACAGGTTTTTAAAATTAAATTAAGTAAATAGCATATTTTAAAAACTATTTGAACTAAATAGTAGTTTACCATGTAAATGTTTCATTTACGACTGGATTTACGTGGTAAAAAATCCATATTTACGTGGAAAAAAAATCTTGGGTTATTTATCTCTGCATTCAAAATAAAAGAAAAAATAATTAATATGAACCATTGGATTTTTGGTTGAAGTACAAAATTTGTTCAACCTTATTCTCATTTCTTGTATAGCTATTAGATAATATTGAAGTGTGAGGTGTGATAGAAATATTCTATAAGCTATGTGGAGAAGTCTTGAACATTGCATTTAGAGAAAAAAAAAAAAAAAAAGTTGATTTATGTGAACCATTGGCTTAAAGGTTGAAGTACAAAACTCATCAAATCTCATTCTCCTTTTTATAATAGATTATCCCTTCTGTAATAGATTACAGATTATAGATTGATATGAACACTCATCTATATATATATATATATATCCTTTTAAAACATATTTATAATCTTAATTTGACATTATGAGAAATAAAGATAATGCATTTAATTATAATTCACATGAAAATTGTCTATCATTATATTTATGGGTAAACATCAAAAGTATCAAACCCTATGATTATAAATACGAATTATTCATAGGGTTTTATACTTTTGATGTTTACCCATAAATATGATGATAGACAATTTTCATGTGAATTATAATTAAATGCATTATCTTTATTTCTCATAATGTCAAATTAAGATTATAAATATGTTTTAAAAGGATATATATATATATATATATGTAACACGTATATTTTCTCATTTCTGTTTCCAACACAAACCTAAAGCATCTACAGCAAAATATTTCTAGTTCTAAAACCCATCAGTGTTATTTCATCTAGTTCATTTATCACCAAAGGTAACTCCAAGTCTAAAAGTTTATGAAGTTGAATAATAAATCACAATCAATTACAACTAATAATATCAGATAATAAGTCACATGACATAAACAAATCTAGACGCTTAAAATCTATACAAACAAAAATAAAACATAAAAATGCAAAGAATAGTGCTTAGTAAAATGCAACAATTTCACATATGCTCGAATAGAAATTAACCATAACTTGTCAAGTTATGGTTCATAACCAGATAAATTATGGACAAACTTGTCAAGTTATAGATCATAGCCAGACAAGTTATGGACAAAAACCACGAATAACTTGTCAAGTTATGGTTCATAACCAGACAAGTTATGAATGAAAACAGTAATTTGGCCTATTTATTAACTTATGTAAACTATTGGCCTATTAATTTTAATTCATCTCAACTCTTAGCTTATTTTCCTCCTTCTCCCTAAACAAATCTAGACGCTTAAAATCTATACAAACAAAAATAAAACATAAAAATGCAAAGAATAGTGCTTAGTAAAATGCAACAATTTCACATATGCTCGAAAGGATTAACCCTACATATAATTGGATTTTTTTATCGTTTCTTTCGAATCTTAGTGCAAGCACCAAAATATCCTAAAAGTTTTTCAAAAATACATTGTTTCTAGAGTTAAAAATTGAAATACAAAAAACATTCAAATAGTTGAGATATTACAAATTAGGAACATGTAATAAGGGATATCTCTGTCATTTTGATAAAATACGTGTTAGTGTTAATTACCCTTAATGATGTGTAAGGAAGAATTTTATGGATTTTAGGAGTAATCCTTAAGTATCCATCTCTTTAATCCTCCAAGTCCAAGTCGGAGGCACACTAGGCGTGCCATTTAAAAAGACAAACAAATACATAAAGGTGTTGTGAGCCGAGTTAAACTTTTTGTTTTTCCCTTGCTACGTGTAAAACATGTTTTGTTCCACAATCATTCAAACTCTATCACCTTTGCCTTGTCATTAATAACAAAAATATAATTACTACTTCTTTTTGAAGGGGATTGTATTCAACAAAAAAAGATATAAACACTAATGTGAATGACCCTAATTACCCTTAATGATGTGTAAGGAAGAATTTTATGGATTTTAGGAGTAATCCTTAAGTATCCATCTCTTTAATCCTCCAAGGCCAAGTCGGAGGCACACTAGGCGTGCCATTTAAAAAGACAAACAAATACAAAAAGGTGTTGTAAGCCGAGTTAAACTTTTTTTTTTCCCCTTGCTACGTGTAAAACATGTTTTGTTCCACAATCATTCAAACTCTATCACCTTTGCCTTGTCATGAATAACAAAAATATAATTACTACTTTTTTAAGGGGATTGTATTCAACAAAAAAAGATATAAACACTAATGTGAATGACCTCATAGTACATGAGACAAAATACTTAATTAAGACCGGATTCATTAATAAATTATGTTGAAGCTTAAAAATAAAGACGTACATCGAGACCCAATAATTAAAAAGTTTCTCAACTCACTATTCATCGAGCACGCATAAAGTTCGTTTTTACAAAACCTCTACAATCAATGGAGTCTTCCGATTGATTGAGAGCAAGTAACACATAGCATTGAGACCACTAGAAACTTCTCATAAACACAAATCTAACAAAACCAAAAAAAATTGTCATATAACAAACCACAAGTACACACAAGATGGGGGAGCGCTTTTATTATTACGTACTCAAAATGAAAAGAAAACAACAAAACAAAAAACTAGAAAGCGGAAAAACCATTACTGCTATTTGATACAACCATCTACCATAATATTACCATTAGTGTTTTTTTTAGAAAACTCTCTGATATTATTATATTATAGAATGTGAATCTCAAAGTTGAAACCTAATTTCCGCCAAAGTCTTCTTGTCCAAGTACACAGACTTTAACCACTATAGAATATTATTCAGACAAAACCCACTTAAAGACTCCAGTATTGGTTAAATACTTTATCATAAATTAGTCCAAACAAAAGCTAGTCCTCTTATCCACATTTCCACATTTCAATTCAATATTTAACAAGTGCTAAAAGACCTTCTCCAATTACCTAATCCCTATTACTGGTCTAAAGCTTCTTGGATCTCAACTTGTTATTTTATATTAATTAATAACAAGCTTTATTTATCACACTTTTGTAACCTTCTTTTGCAGAATAGTCAGTACATAATTGTGGGGATTCTTGTGTGCTTTTGTGCTTAATCTTTTCTGTCAAAAAAAAAAAAAAAAAAAAAACACCCCCAAAAAGATGCACATTTTTTTATTCAATGATTCTTAAACATCTGATAAAGTTCTTAGCTTTTTCCTAAGGGTTTCTTTTCTTCTCATATGTGTCTGACATATTTCCGCTTGATTAAGTATATATATATATATATATATATATATATATAGCCCCTTTGATCCCATGCGCTTTGCTTCTTTAATCAAACCTCCAAAAATTTCAATAATATAAACTTCCCAAGAGTTGACTACAATATTATATCCAAATGAATAAACTCTCTCTCTCTCTCTCTCGATAATTACAAGATCTTTATAATACTTTTGTGTTGGAAATTTAGGTAGAGCATTAATCAATATTATTCTTGTGAATGTTGTAATATATTTTTGTGGTCTTGTTCACCTTCCTTTCTTAATTCTCGCTTAGACCTATAGAAGAATGATTAGAGTCATTAGAGATACTCTCCCTCATTAATTAATTTGTTGCGTTCAGAGAAATAAACCCAATACTAAACTTTATATATATATATATATACCAAAAATGGGTCTGCTTAATTAATCATACATTTTTTTCAATGTAATACCTATCTTAGTTAGAGTAGGAAATGATTGACCTAAGCTAAAACCTTCATATTATCATATACAAGTCAATTAACATTGAATATTTACAAGATGCTTAATAATTTACGACAATATATATTCATAGGCTCCCCTAGAAATTATGGCATCAATACCTAGTTCTAACAAATTGAGAGTCACAATAGGTCTCAAGACCTTGTTAACTATGCCCTTGAAAGTCCAAAAGTGTGCCTTTCACTTGAATAAAGAAACCATATACATTTTATAATAAGTTTTCATATATGCTTATAACTTGTAACTGCATTAATTCTTAAGGGTGGAAAGTGTATTCCTATTCCCTATATAAACTATTTTCCTTCTCTTTCATTAATATAGTGTTGTTTTACCATATTTTCTGTAATTTAAACTTTTTTTTTTGGGAACAAAGAAAACTGTTTTTTTCTCTTTTTTTTTAGTACTCTAGTTTACTTGCTCTAATCTTTAGACCTGATAGACATTCTTTTATTCTTTAATGGCAAACATGCACGCACGTCTCTGAATTCCTAGTTCGGAGAAAATGTCATAAATTAATACCAAAGGATAAAAAAGAGGAAAGCCAAAAAAAAAAAAGAAAAGAAAAAGAGGTCTTAATAAACAAGGAGAGACAGCAATATTAATTTAAAGGAAGGAAAAATTAGTTGATGTATATATACATATACAAATTATTGGATTTGATATCTAGATACCCAAATCTAATTCCACATATTTGCCAACTCAAAGTTGGCGTAGAATTATTTTTGGGCTGATTGATTGATTTGAAGATAGGAATTATGATTTCGATAGGTATTGGAAAAAGAAATAAAGTTCAGCATGCTTTATATCCATCACAAAAAGAAAAAGGAAGAGGATATCATGGTTTTAGATAATCCAAGAAACATGTAAATTTACCATATAAATGTTTAGTTGAAATTTTTATATAAATAAAGTACTATAAATTAATTCATGCGTTCGAACATTTATATGAAAAACGTTTGCATTGGTTTTTCGTTGTTCCTTTATTCGTAGTAGAAAGCTAAATTTACAAGTCTAATTACAGTAATTATACCAATGTCGCAGACGAGGAATATGGTAATTAACTAACTTGTAATAACAAAAAAAAAAAAAAAAAATAGCAGACAAACAGGTCGTGCCTTTTAATTAGACACATTAATTATGCTATTTGCCATGTTTGGCATGGTCCCTTATTTGTTTGTGTCGTGTCGTGCCGACTCATAAATCCCCACTTATTGGCTTGGCACAAAGAGTGTCATGTCATGTCAATCTAGTGTTTAATCGTATTATCATCTTTTAAGCTGACATTGACTTGTTTAATTGATTATCAAGTTTTAATATTAGTTTTCATTGTTTTGAATTTTTTACCTTAATTTGAAGGGACTATTTTGAGTTTGTTGTGAGAATGATTTGCATACACATAACAAAAAATGTATAGAAATAAATTTGAACTCTAATTTATTGAAATATAATTAATTTTATTTTGAAATTATTCTATTCTTTTATAGCAATTAGCAAGACTGAAACTCTAATCTATAAATAACACAATTTTCATATATTGAGTATTGTAGATGTAGATTCTTTGTAAATTAAAGAAACAAAATAAAAAGGTATAAGTAATGTTAAATATGTTATGTTTAGTCTGTCATGTCGTGCCATATGCTATACCTTATGTCAATACTTATGCCCGACAAGACTCATAGTCCATACGATCAAGCCGTGCTCAGCACAACCCACCAATTAACAAGTCGTATCGTATCGTGCTCTTGTGCTAATGGGTCGGCATATTCCATTTAAGTGCAAGGACAACACAAGGCATTTGTATAATATTCATTCTTCTATATTAGCAGCCAAATTTTGACGTAAGATGTGGCAAAGCCATCTTTGGTTTTTGAAAGTACAATACAACATAATAAAGCCGTTTTGTTCTCATCATCTGGATGACTAGATCATTAACACGGGTCTTCTTTATGCTATGAAAAATATATAGATAAGTACTCCCCCACCAAGAAACCCTTTCATGAGTACGAAAAATCATACTATATTATATAACATGTGGAGTACTGTGAACAATAGTAATTGAAATTGCGCATATTTGTGATGCAGGCTAGTGTGTGGCATGAATTGGATATATCGTATACAAATGTATATACATACATATAAATTATATATATAATAGGAAAGGGTAGGTGATTGGCTTAAAAACAATGATATATACCTAATTTCTTCTATTGGTTTGTCAAGTAGGAAATTCACAATTATATATGCCTGAAGCCAATCTTAACTCTATATGAGAAAACTAATTAGTCTACCATATCATTACCCATGTTCTGAACAATCCCTATTACATATCTAAACCTTGAAATTATTGTTAATTAGGTATACACTTGGATATATACATGTCTGTACTGGATATTTTTAACAACTGTATGTAATACCTTTGGCATGAACTGTACTAAAAATACAAGATTAGCTGATGCACCAAAAATGCAAAATAACAACAATAATAATGATGAAGATGATGACGACGATGACGATGATGACGACGACGATGATGATGATGATGATGACCGAAAGAATACGTTATGAGGCACGTGCATCGCAAGCGCCTGCAGTACAAAACGCCCTCATCAAATTCTCTCCCTCGACCAAATTTTCCCTTCTACCAATCAGGTGTTTGAGTATACCAGAATGTCATTGATGCAGACAATCACAAACTGGTCCAAATACGGTCGGAAAACTCGGTTCATCAAATCCATGATCAGAGACCGCCATGCATCACCCACATTTCATCCGCGAAGTCAAAGAGAGACCGCCGAGGACCTGTCAGAGAGAGAAAAACAATCTAATAGGGGTCTTGTTTGATTATTTTTGAGAAACGATGTGACAATCTTGTTTGAAAGAGTGCGAGGGGAGTCTGAGAGTGAAAGACCAGCTGAGGAAACATGTGTGGACCAGCTGGCAACATTTTTTTATTGAGGTGTTAAAGGGAAATTTTTTCCTTAAAAAAAGTGATGATGATGATGATATCTGGTCCAAATACGGTCAGAAGACTCGGTTCATCAAATCCATGATTAGAGACCGCCGTGTATCACCCAAATTTCATCCGCGAAGTCAAAGAGAGACCGCCGAGGACCTGTCAGAGAGAGAAAAACAATCTAATAGGGGTCTTGTTTGATCATTTTCGAGAAATGATGTGACAATCTTGTTTGAAAGAGTGCGATGGGGGTATGAGAGTGAGAGACCAGGAAAGCAAAGAGACCAGCTGAGGAAACTTGTGTGGACCAGCTCGCAACATTTTTTTTTTATTGAGGTGTTAAAGAGAAATTTTTCCCTTAAATAAAGTGATGATGAAGATGATGATGATGATGATATCATGATGATGATGATGATGATGATCATGATCATCATCATCATCATGATCATGATCATCTTCATCATCATCATCATCATTCATCAAATCCATGATCAGAGACCGCCGTGTATCACCCACATTTCATCCGTGAAGTCAGAGAGAGACCGCCGAGGACCTGCCAAAGATAGAGAAATAATCTGATAGGGGTATTGTTTGATCATTTTCGAGAAATGATGTGACAATCTTATTTGAAAGAGTGCGATGGGGGTAAGAGTGTGAGGGGGGTCTGAGAGTGAGAGACCAGTTGAGGAAATTTGTGTGGACCAGCTGGCAACATATTTTTTTTTATTGAGGTGTTAAAGGGAAATTTTTTCCTTAAAAAAAGTGATGACGAAGATGATGATGATGATGATATCATGATCATGATCATGATCATGATCATGATCATGATCATTCATCAAATCCATGATCAGAGACCGCCGTGTATCACCCACATTTCATCTGCGAAGTCAGAGAGAGACTGTCAAGGACCTGCCAGAGAGAGATAAACAATCTGATAGGGGTCTTGTTTGATCATTTTCGAGAAACGATGTGACAATCTTGCTTGAAAGAGTGCGATGGGGGTCTCAGAGTGAGAGACCAACAGAGGAAACTTTTGTGGACCAGCTGGCAACATTTTTTTTATTGAGGCGTTAAAGGGAAATTTTTTCCTTAAAAAAGGGATGATGATGATGATGATGATGGTGATGGTGATGATGATGATGATGATGATGATGATCATCATTATCATCATTCATCAAATCCATGATTAGAGACCGCCGTGTATCAACCATATTTGTCCACGAAGTCAAAGAGGGACCGCCGAGGACCAGCCAGAGATAGAGAAACAATTTTATAGGGGTCTTGTTTGATCATTTTTGAGAACCGATGTGACAATCTTGTTTGAAAGAGTGGAAGGGGGGGGGGGGGGGGGGGGGGGGGGTCTGAGAGTGAGAGACCATTTGAGGAAACTTGTATGGACCATGGCGAAATTAAATTTTATTGAGGTGTTAAAAGGGAAATTTTTTCCTTAGAAAAAGTGATGATGATAATGATGATGATATCTAGTCTAAATACGGTCGAAAGACTCGGTTCGTCAAATCCATGATCAAAGACCGTTGTGTATCACCCACATTCCGTCCGCGAAGTCAGAAAGAGACCGCCGAGGACCTGCCACTCGAAGAGAAACAATCTAATAGGGGTCTTGTTTGATCATTTTTGAGAAACGATGGAATAATCTGGTTTGAAAGAGTGCGAGGGGAGTCTGAGACTTAGAGACCAGCTAAGGAAACTTGTGCGGACCGGCTCGCAACATTTTTTTTTATTGAGGTGTTAAAGGGAAATTTTTTCCTTAAAAAAACTGATGACGATAATGATGATAATGATGATGATGATGATCATCATCATCATTCATCAAATCCATGATAAGAGACCGCCGTGTATCATCCACATTTCGTCCGTGAAGTCAGAGAGAAACTGCTGAGGACCTGCCAGAGAGAGAGAAACAATCTGATAGGGGTCTTGTTTGATCATTTTTGAGAAACGATGTGACAATCTTATTTGAAAGAGTGCGAGGGGGTCTCAGAGTGAGAGACCAGCTGAGGAAACTTGTGTGGACCAGTTGGCAACATTTTTTTTATGGAGGTGTTAAAGGGAAATTTTTTCCTTAAAAAAAGTGATGATAATGAGAATGATGATATCTGGTCCAAATACGGTCAGAAGACTCAGTTCCTCAAATCCATCATCAGAGACCGTCGTATATCACCCACATTTCATCCGCGAATTCAGAGAGAAACCGCCGGGGACCCATCAGAGAGAGAGAAACAATCTAATAGGGGTCTTGATTGATCGTTTTTGAGAAACGATGTGACAATCTAGGTTGAAAGAGTGCGAGGGGGCTCTGAGAGTCAGAGACCAGCTGAGGAAACTTGTGTGGACCAGTTGGCAATATTTTTTTTATTGAGGTGTTAAAGAAAATTTTTTCCCTAAAAAAAGGGATGATGATGATGATGATCATCATCATCGTCACCATCACCATCATCATCATCATCATTATTCATCAAATCTATGATCAGAGACCGACGTTTATCAACCACATTTTGTTCGCGAAGTCAGAGAGAGACCGCCGAGGACCAGCCAGAGAGAGAGAAACAATCTGATAGGGGTCTTGGTTGATCATTTTTGAGAAATGATGTGACAATCTTGGTTGAAAGAGTGCGAGAGGGGTTGAGAGTTAGAGACCAACTGAGGAAACTTGTGTGGACCAGCTAGCAAGATTTTTTTTTTTGAGGTGTTAAAGGGAAATTTTTTCCTTAAAAAAAGTGATGATCATCATCATGATCATCCATCAAATCCATGATCAGAGACTGACGTGTATCACCCACATTTCGTCTGCGAAGTCAGAGAGAGGCATCTTAGGACCTGCCAGAGATAGAGAAACAATCTGATAGGGGTCTTGTTTGATCATTTTCGAGAAACGATGTGACAATCTTATTTGAAAGAGTGAGAGACCAGTTGAGAAAACTTGTGTGGACCAACTGGCAACATTTTTTTTTATTGAGGTCTTAAAGGGAAATTTTTTCCTTAAAAAAAGTAATGGTGATGATGATGATGATATCTGGTCCAAATACGGTCGGAAGACTCGGTTCATCAAATCCATGATCAGAGACCGCTGTGTATCACCCATATTTCATCCGTGAAGTCAGAGAGAGACCGCCGAGGACCTGCCAAAGAGAGAGAAACAATCTGATCGGGGTATTGTTTGATCATTTTTGAGAAACGATGTGACAATCTTGTTGGAAAAAGTGCGAGGGGGGTCTGAGAGTAAGAGACCAGCTGAGGAAACTTGTGTGGACCAGCTGGCAACATTTTTTTTTATTAAGGTCTTGAAGGGAAATTTTTTCCTTAAAAAAAGTGATGATGATGATGATGATATTTGGGCCAAATACGGTTGGAACACTCGGTTCATCAAATCCATGATCGGAGACCGTCGTGTATCACCCACATTTCATCCACGAAGTTAGAGAGAGACCACCAAGGACTTGCTAGAGAGATAGAAACAATCTGATAGGGGTCTTGTTTGATCATTTTTGAGAAATGATGTGACAATCTTTTTTGAATGAGTGCGAGGGGGTCTGAGAGTGAGAGACCTGCTAAGACAACTTGTGTGGACCAGCTGACAACTTTTTTTTATTGATGTGTTAAAGGGAAATTTTTTCCTTCAAAAAAGTGATGATGATGATGATATCATCATCATCATTATCATCATCATCATCATTCATGAAATCCATGATCAGAGACTGCCGTGTATCACCCACAATTCATCCGTGAAGTCAGAGAGAGATCGCCGAGGACCTGCCAGAGAGAGAGAAACAATCTTATAGGGGTCTTGTTTGATCATTTTTGAGAAACGATGTGACAATCTTGTCTGAAAGAGTACGAGGGTGGTCTGAGAGTGAAAGGCCAGCTTATGAAACTTGTGTGGACCAGCTGGCAACATTTTTTTTTATTTAGGTGTTAAAGGGAAATTTTTTCCTTAAAAAAAGTGATGATGATGATGATATCTTGTCCAAATATGGTCGGAAGACTCGGTTCATCAAATTCATGATCAGAGACCACCGTGTATCACCCACATTTCATCTGCGAAGTTAGATAGAGACTTCCGAGGACCTGCCAAAGAGAGAAACAATCAGATAAGGGTCTTATTTGATCATTTTCGAGAAATGATGTGACAATCTTATTTGAAAGAGTACGAGTGGGGTCTGAGAGTAAGAGACCAGCTGAGAAAACTTGTGTGGATCAGCTGGCAATATTTTTTTTATTAAGGTGATAAAGGAAAATTTTTTCCTTAAAACTGGTGATGATGATGATGATGATGATGATGATCATCATCATCATCATCATAATATTGTCATGACCTGCTGCCTAGTTACTAGCTTAAGCCGGCGGAAGGTTAGGACGCGGAAATACATATATAACATATTAACTTGAACATAATATTCTTAAGGATAAATCAAAGATTTTAGTTAGTATTTACCGAAGCATAAAAATGTGGAAAATTTTGATCCTTTATAGTGTTTACAAAACCATATTTATAATAAGCATGTGGAAATTTCGTGAAATTTTTTTCTTAATTCATACGAGGTTCATATTGGACCATATGACCGTTTCCTAAAAGATTTAATAAAGATGACCATGAATATCAGCGGAAGTTTAAAAGTAAGGTCCTAAAAATAACATAGTCCCATCATAAAAGAAACTTAAAGTTTGTTTCTTCAAAAGTTGGTCATAATTGGTCATTTTTCACATGTACCACCACCTCAATCCGTTTTCTTACTCACTCCTCTTTAACCATAAACTTGCCTGCAACACAAGGAAATTCTAGTGAGCTAGAGGACTCAGTAAGCGAGTAGACTAACTACTCTAAATATGATTGAATGCATACAATGTAGGAAGGTTTTCTCAAACTCATTAATCTATAAAAACACTATGTATATAAGTCGTTTAGTAGTCATAATCTCATAAGCAACCATGTTCATATTCTCATTCTTTTTTGTCCTCCCTTTTATCGTATCCTTACTTTCAAGCTATTGTTTCTCTCGTCTAATCAATTGTGTACCCCCATAAGTACACACTCATACAAAAGTCAAAACAAATAGTAGATAAAAAAAGTACAAAATTACTAAGTTATCCTAACGAGTCTGACATACCCATAATTTGTCTCCTCGTTCGGCGATCACAACAATCAAAATAATAAGAGAATGAAAACAATAACACGAAGCACACATTAATTACACGCCCCCATTTAACGTGATCATAATTAAAACATTTTGCATAACTCGTAGCATATTAATTCATGAACTATTCATTTTATAAATATATATCATATGACCATATCAACATGTCATACCTAGGTGCATAATTCATTACATAATTAATGATCTAACCTCTTAATGTGCACGTATTATCTATTGGGCCCGTGGGGCTGCCTTATGTCGGCTATTGCTCAATCGTATGCCTGTCCTAGACTCCAAACCAATGGGTCTAAGGAATCGCACACACGTACCTGACGTATCATTAATAAATCAAACTCGGCTTTCAAGAGTTTACCACTAATCACATGTGGCTTGCCTATCTCACCAGAGTTATGATCCATTGGCATTCACATAAATGGTAACGTGGGTATTCATGGGGCTTTATCCCTTCTTACCCGGTCAAGGTTCAGGGAATTCGGCACCATGACCTAATCATAGATCTAGCAGCCACTTAGGCCACCGCACCTACTACCCGGGAACTAAAGAGCAACATTGCATTTCTTATCATATATAAAATCTTATGATCCCCTAAAGGACTTGCAGTTCCCACCCTAACTTACAACCTAGCATATCACAAAATGCCAATGTACAATTATGATGTCATGTTATAGTCCAAGTTCTCATATGAAAAGTAAAATAACATGTCATATAGATTTCATATTATTCCAAGAGTTACATATCTCGTTCTCATAATAGAACCGATGATCGGTGAATGTGAAATCATGCGTATTAGAATAAATCAAGCCCCAATTTAACCTTACTATCTTCAAAGCTTAAACATACTATCTCAACATATTGAGCGAGAACATACCATATACTATTATAAGGATTTCAGAGCACAACATGCTTACATAAATTATATCAAGGTTTATACCATCATAAATTATGACATGCATAATCATAAAGTAAACACATATCACTTGCATTGCAGGTGCATACTCTACTTATCTTAAATGTTAGGTTCCCAAACGTAAGCTCCTCCTTGATTCGTTTAGTTCACAACTGTGGATTAAGCGTTCACCTATTTTTAACAAATATTTTCCTGTTAATTGGAGCATCACAAATTCTCTTAAGAGTATTACGGCACTCTCGACTTACTATCAAATTTCTAAGAGTAGAAAATTATTTTATTTTATTTTATATGTCTTGATCGGAGACTTTGCGTGAACATGATTTGGGTGGAAAGAACAAAAAAAGAAAACTACTCTTATGGGGGTTAATAATTTTGTCCCTAACCTAACAAAATATATCAACGGCTCACAAATAATACTATCTTCTCATTCCTAGGAAATTTGTTGACAAGATATTAATAAACTTAATAATTTCCCTCTTTTCACATGACTTTCACATCAAAACAATTCACTGCATTCATATTTTCTAAAAAAAAGGTGAGTCGACACTTACACAAAAATTCATAAAATATTTTACAAGAATTGAAAAAATTATGATTCTTGTCTCTTATTAAAGTAGATATCTAGAGCTTCATTTTGATATATTACATGACATGTTTCAACTCCGCTAAGATCAGCAAAAACATTTTAAAACCTGACTAAAAATTTTTCGTTTTATGTCGAAATTTTCAGAAATCTTGACACAATTAAAAAGTTCATAACTTTGAATACTAGTCTTCGTTTTCAATGATCCACATATTGAATTGAAGTTCAAAACCTCTAGTTTAATGTTCAAAAACTTTTTAGTGCAAAAATACTCTCAAAAGCTACAAATTTATGTTTTAACTAATGCAGCCCAAATAAAATCTCTCTCTTTTTTTTCTTTTTGCAACTAATACATGACATGCAAACTTAAAAAGAAAATACTAGAAAATTAATTTTTCTAAAGATCTTTATCACATGATCATCTTAACCATCTCAAGCTATAAAACCTCATAAAACTCAGTCCAAATCTCATTCTTAACAAGACTACAAAAATTTGTCTCAACATAGCAACTTTTCAAACGGACAGATTTGACCACTTTTACGAGGAAAATCATAATAAATAGCAGGAAACTCAAAAAATTACAAAACTACCGTAAAATGAAAGTAGATTCATAGATCTTTCTTTAGAGTTATTACATGTCAGATTTCAAATTTATCAAAATCAGCCTGACATCTGAGTTAAAATTTTCATCAGGAAATTGACAGATTTTTATACCAACTTGTAAAATTCATAACTAATTCTACAAAAATTGTTTTAAGGTGATTCTTAAACCCACTTAGAGCTTAGGATGTCTGTTTTAAAGAAAAATAATGGTTAAGACAAAATAGTACTAAAGTTTGGCAAACACTTGAATAGTACATGTTTATTTCAGCAAACACTTAAATCAACATCCCTTATAAAGTTTGGCAAACTTGAATCAACAAAACTCAATCTAAGATCATTGGAATACACATTTAATCACAGTAATGGAAACACAAAAAGGTTTGAGAGGCTCACCCTTGAAGATCAATCAAAAGTTTGGATTGCTAGAAGCTCAACTTAAAACTTAAAAGACAATGATATGGCTGGTCATAGCTAGATGATTTTGAGGAATAATATGAAAGAAAAAACACAAGAAAATCTAGGTTAGTTGTTGCTCATAGAGGAAGACATCTTTGGAGAGTATTGAGAGAGTATCCTTACCAAAACCCAACTCTATATTGTAGAAGTTTCAATCTCTTTCTCAGATTCCACTTTCACAACAACTCTAGGAGAATTTTAAATGTGCTCAAAACCAGAAAAGAAGTAAGGGTTTGGTTCCTCTATAGATTAGGTAGAGAAAGAGTGAAAAAATTTGAAGTTTAGAGGTCTGGGAGGTGGATTTCTAGTTAGAGTTTGTGAGAGTTATGGGAATGGTAGAGAATAAAGTGAGAGAGATAAAAGAGAGCAGGGTTTAGACTCTGAAATCAGATGGGGTATGATATTAATTGATAACCCCTTTTCATTTCTTTTTCTTTTTTAAAACCTATCAGTAACGTTCTTAAAACCTATCAGCTTTCAAAAAGTGGCCTAACTATTTCTAAAATTCATATTTTCATCACCTTATTTTTTAAAAATAATATTTTCAACTTTGGCAAAATCAAAGGATTGGCCCCATAATAGAATTTTACGGAAGTTACCTTCTTGACTAATTTTGACGCTCCAATCAAGATTACAGCGTTAAAAATTCCATTCATAATTTAATTTTATGAGTTTTGCTCTAATTATTCAACTATTACGGGAGTATATACGTGAATGACATGTTTAATGTATCGCGGATGAATCAAAGAGGTTAAATCTCACTAGAATTAAATTATCATAAAAATTATATACCACACAAAAAAACATTAAATTGCTAAAAAGAGAGAGATGAAAGAGAGCAGGGTTTAGACTCTGAAATCAGATGGGGTATGATATTAATTGATAACCCTTTTCCATTTCTTTTTCTTTTTTAATTAAATTTTAGTGTGGTTAATTTTCTATTGGTTGTGTTGGGTGGTGACTAGAAATCACCAAATCAGTTTCGTTCTTAAAACCTATCAACTTTCAAAAAGTGGCCTAACTATTTCTAAAATTCATATTTTGATTGCTTTATTTTTTAAAAATAATATTTTCGACACCGAACTTTGGCAAAATCAAAGGATTGGCCCCATAATAGAATTTTACAGAAGTTACATTCTTGACTAATTTTGACGCTCCAATCAAGATTACAGCGTTAAAAATTCCATTCGGAATTTAATTTTATGAGTTTTGCTCTAATTATTCAACTATTACGGGAGTATATACGTGAATGACATGTTTAATGTATGGCGGATGAATCAAAGAGGTTAAATCTCACTAGAATTAAATTATCATAAAAATTATATACCACACAAAAAAACATTAAATTGCTAAAAAAACTAATTATAGAAATTAATGAGTAAGGGTAGAGGGGCTTACAAATATGTCCGTCTATTACATAAATTTTTTTTGGCATAAATGTATATAGACAAATATTTGCGGGGCGCCATATATCATAAATGAAAAAGCAAAATTAGAAAATCATACGTTGTATGCATTTTGGAAGACATGTGTGTGTGTGTGTATATATATATATATATATATATATATATGTATATATATGTATGTATATTGTGCGACACAAAATATATATTTATTGATAGTAACAAGGCCCTGATCATTGCTAAAAAAAAAGGCCCTAATCAAAGATAATTATTAATTATAGTAGTTTCTGAGAATTAAGCAAGCAAAACTTTACACAAATATATATATATAGGAATAGTCTTTAGTCAGGCATCTATAAAATGTCGACTGATCCGCTCAGTAATTATAACTGTTGGATTGAAATTGAGACGGTATAAATGAAAAGTTTATTTCTCAAAAGACCTCTCCCTTTATCAAACACACGAGCACTCTCAAACTCAATTTTTTCTCGACCTCTCTCGACCTTCCTCGAGCTCCATCGACCTCTTCCGCTGCCACCTCGTTGCCGACAACTTCCGACAGGCGGATGAGGCCGCGTCCTGACAACTCCCACATCCAAACCCACTTCTCTTTCCTCCTCCCCCCTCCCATTTCCTCCCTCGTCAAACCCCACCACTTCATCCTCTTTCTCCGCCGCCGTTGTGGGTCGTTAATTTTTCTTGATTTTCTCATCTGGGGTTCGTGATTTTGAGGGCATTTGTGTGAAAGATTTATGGGTTCTATCTTGTGAAGTCGTTGCAAGCACTGTTTTGATCTGATTTCTTCTTCTGGGCAACGAAAATTTGTGATTTTGCAAGTATTCTTTATTGGGGAAATTGATGTTGTAATCTAGTTGGGTGTCATGATTTTTCCAATTATAATTCTTCTCTGAGCATTTGGAAAAAGGAAAAAAAAATTAATATTTCATTCTCAGGATTTTTCAAAACAAACTTGTAGTCTTCTTCCAGTCACTTGTGGGAAAGTCTCTGAATCCAAACGCAAAAAGGATGTGCCAGAGAATCGGTTGTTGTATCCTTTCCTGGAGTTGATAGGGAGGGGATACGACATCTCAACGGATCTACGGCACAAGTACTGCAAAGGAGGAGACTCCTCTAATTCACGTTTGATCGAGATTGATGAAGACGATGGCCGCGAAATCGTTTTGCCCGGTGGAATTACAATCTCGAATGTTTCTAAATCCATTAATATACACATTACCCGGTGGAATTACAATCTCAAATGTTTCTAAATCTATAAATATACACACTTTACATATAAATATATACCAATTACCCAGAATTATACATTTACTGTATCAATCTAACAAACAGTAAGTGCGGGACTAAAGACCTTGTCTATATTATATATAGATATACAAATATATATATATAGAAAGTGTGGAATTTATGACGAAACACACATATATGTAATACTGTGCAGTGGTCATCAGCACAAAAAGAAAAAGGTTTGAAGAAAGAAATATATTGGGCGTATGTGCGCCCGTTGTTTCATGAACAATTTTGCCCTTGCATAATGCATGTTGGCTTGTTGGCTTTCACATATATATGGCGCTTGTCATTAACTCATGGTTGTAAACTCTCTTTGTTGGTCGTGTGTAGTATGATGATTTTATCTTTGAATCGATCGGCGTGTTTAAATACCAAGTTCAAGAATATATATCTCCACGTGAAAAATGACTTGCCATATATTTTGATAACAAAAAACTATAGGGCGTAGAACGAGAAAAATATTTTAGGGCACCAAAATTTTGAGGGTATAAACCTCTTTGACACTTGGCCGTTTTATAACCACATAATTCTCCAATACTGGCATAGATAAATAGTTTGCCAAATCAAGACAAATGAGGTGGTTCCCTCTTCTTTTTTTTTTTTTTTTTTTTTTTTTTTTTTTTTTTCCTTTTTCCATTTGAAGGCTGTTTAGGACAATATTCGTGTGTGGCAATGTATTTTTTTCAGGAATATTTACCTTTTTTATACTTTGTGTTTTGAATTTATTCATAATTATGTCTTTTATTTTTTATTTCATCAAATTAGATTTGATACCTGAATTTATATCTTTCCACAGTCAACCTTCGATTTTAAGCTTAAAAATACATAAAATATCCTTGAATAAAAAATGAAAAAAGAATAAAGAACCTAAATAAACTTTAAACTTACAACTTTGACCTCAAAAATATAAAAAAATATCATTAAATGGTTTTTTTTGTGTTATTAATTTTTAATTTATGGTAATATTGGAAATTTTTTTGTGTTTTTGCTCTTTTTTAAGGATAGTTTAGTCATTTAAATGTCAAAATTAATTATTGACCAAGATAAGGGATATATTGGTATATTAAATCTAATTTGATGATATGCATTTGATGAGATCAAAATCTGAATGTGTAAATTTTGAAAAAACCTAAAATATAGGGTATAAAAATATAAATAGCCCACTTTTAATGTAAATTGCATTCCAAATAAAAAGAAATGCGCACATCAATATTGACTCAAATAATCTTGCAATATAAGGAAAATCAATATAAGGAAATTAATCATGACCCTAAACTAGTTCCACCAATTCTAATAAAACGCACAAGCGGATAAAATGTGCACTGAATTCTAGCAATAAAAAAAAAATGCGGAGAAAAAATTGCTTTCAACAATATCTCTACAATCAATAGGAAACTTCAACCAATGAAGAAACCAAATACAAGGGTTACTTTATATATGTATGTAAAACCTAATTAAACGGAGAAAATGCGTAATGACCAGTAGCTAGTTAGGTAAGTCATTAGAGCATAATTGTATAATCTAATCAAAGCTACACCTGGTAATTCAGTGATAATAATGGGATTGAAATTAGTCTACTGTATCAATTCTAACTTATATGTACATATATATCTTCAAGAACATTTATATATTTCCAATTATGTATTTTCTATTAGTTAAAATAAAAACTTTATAGGAAGTAGTAACAGAAAGAAACAACTGAAGTAGTTAACCATGCTGTTCATATACTCAGATTAATTCAAGTTTGAGCAAAAGTACATCGTTAGTAAAGTACTGAAAAGTATATACTAATGAAATAAACATCTTTAAAATAGAGGGCTTGGACTCGTAATTATTTCTTGAAAAGAATCATAAGCTCGCAATCGACATGCACATATGGGTATGAAACATTAAAAAAAAAAAAAAAAAATTGTAGTAGCTGATGATTTTGATGATTGTAACACAATCTCCAACACCAGTTCGATGTTGTCATGGGTTATGTAATAGCTCGCAAATGTCGCCATGTGCATAGTTTTCTCCAAAACATGTACAAAAGTCTTTTATTTAATCAATTACAGATTTCAGCTAGTCACACTGAAACTGTAGTTTATCTGCGTGTCCTGTGTAAATATATATTTTTCTACCAAAATATATACACACACACACATAAAATATTAATTGGTTTTGTAGACACCGAAGCAATTTACAAATTCTTGTCAAAGACAATTTTCTTGGAAAGTTCTCAAGTAAAATCATTGACATGAAGGAGAGGTTACAAGGCATGTTTTTCTATAGCTACTTCCTGTTATATTGGTTGATGGAGCAGAATTTCAAACATAATATTTAATTCATTAATTGAGATTCCTTACCTTATATACAAATCAATGATACAATGAACATGGAATTTTCAAACAATTAAACAACTAAGATCGCATCCCAAATGAGAGGTCTAGAGAATGACAGCATTAATGGTTTGGTTAAATATTTATTTTATCATGAACAGTACTGCAAAGTAATACTATAAATCTCATTGCATATTTGGGTAGTACACATTATTTAACCGAATAATGCACATACAAAAATCAAGATACACTTTTCTGGTCCTCATTTTAGCAAGCAAAAGTTTGGCCACGAGGCCGGTCGAAATTCCAAAGAGTGAGCTAAAAAATCGTATAAAACTATAGATGTAGAGATTCTTCAGTATGGCCACTGAGATGTTGTGTTGTATCCTAAATCTTGAACAAGTCATATCTGGATTTTATGTTTATTTTGTTGTATTTTAATATTAAAATGAGATAGGAAAGAGAGATATATAGAGATATCATCACACTATCATAACCAATTATGTTAATTTGGCTATATTAATAGTATAAGAAGCTTACCTGCTGAAAGATATTGCCAAACTTTTAATTATGTGATTATGATGAGATTGTTAGGATTTTTAATTCTACTTTGTGAAGCAATTTTTAATAAAAAGTAATATTATTTTTTAAGTATTTTTAGCATTTTATTTCAATAAAAACATGCTATTTAATTTATGGTTGATTGTGTAGAGATGCATCTTCTTTCCATATTCCAATGCTAATAGAGTAATCCTTGATTATGTATATATTGAGAACAGTATGCAAGAATATATAATTTTAAGGATTAAAGTATAAAATTCAGTTGTTCATAACCAGTAAATAAAGTTGCGCAGTTTATTCTGACAAGGTTGCGATGTTGATTATTCCTAAATTAGTGGGACGACTAATCTAAATAATTTGTAAAGGAATTACAAAATAGAGATACATACCACAATGGAACATGTTTCCTTTAATAGATGGTTAATTGTAGATGCATCTTAACCGTGAGTGAGTGGTTGATAATTAGCATATCCTATGTAACATGTTATTACTTGATACATGATGATACCAAAAAACAAATTCTACTTTAAAAACTCAAATGAAAACTTAAAGTAGATAAAATAATTAGGGTTTCACAAATGGAAATCACCCAATATATATGTGGACCACAAAGATCAAGCAAAAACCTCAAAAACAATCAGTCTAAAATTTGGCACCTTGCCTCGAACAACAAATGCCGTTCTCACCACTATCCCAGCCTCGTTCGGCGTAGTTTAATTTAAAAAAAAAAAAAAAAAAAAAAAAAAAAAAAAAAAAAAAAACTATAATTAAATTTCTGATTTTTAATCAAAAACCATTTAATAAAATAAATGGTAATACCAACGTACTAAAAGAGGGGGCAGGAAAACAAAGGTGAATGTAACGTAATTAAATTTATGATTTTTAATTATTTGTGCATTTAATATTATGTAGCTCGCGGAGTATGAAAGCAAAAACCTAATACATGTTTCTTGAATTAATCCCAACTATGACGAATTCTTGTATCTTCTTTTCCGTTGAAATATGATGAATACTGTACTACGTTAAATCATTCTGCCGGAAAATTTATTGCTTTTTTCTTCTGAAACAAACATTTTAGGTTGTCCTTAAAATGTACGATAACTAACTATTTCGTCTAACTGTAATCATGGACTCGATCGGTTGCTTATTCTGGAATCAAAATTCGGATTGAATGAATAAGTTAATCACTTTTACTCTCGGAATAAACAATATGCAAATTGTTTTACACTCGTGGACTAAACAATATGCATTTTTTTTTTTTTTCAATTTAAAAGAGAGATTTGTTCATTTCCTTCCCTTACTCTCCCCTTGTCATAGGAAATAAGGAATAAAATAAAAAATAAAAAAATGGTACCAGAATCACGCATTTCGAAATCCAAAGTTTGCTCTTTGATGGATCCCAATGAACTCAGCGAAATTGGAGCAGAAACTAGAAAATATCAAAAAAATAAAAATAAAAGATACATCATACATATGAGAAAATAAAACCAAAATTTGACGGCAAAATATGCGGATAAGCAGGATTGATAATGAACCTACGCGCAAATTTAATGGAAAGGCCTCAGCACTCGCTCTTATTGTGCGACACGTTTTGGATAACTAGTTCATGATTTAGAGGATGTTTAGTAGAGGAATTCGTTTCCTGATTCGAATCATGATTCGTGGTTCGTTATAGTATTTTTTCTCATAAAAAATTTACGTAAATTAAAAATAATTCAAATCACATAATTTGAATCCTCCAACCAAACGTACTCTTAATATAATAAACAGTTCTTCCCTTTAATAATATGATTTAGCTGAGAGTTAAATGTGTAATTATGAGCGGTTAGAAAAAGGAAAAAGCGACGGTGAAATTGGGAAGTGGGAGCGTCAACTCGCAATTCTCATGTGAAGGTGTTTTCGTCAATATGAAAGCGAGACCTGGAGGGACAGGCCGACCATATTTAATGGGAAGGCCTCAGCACTCGCTCTTATTGTGCGACACGTTTTGGATAACTAGTTCATGATTTAGAGGATGTTTAGTAGAGAGATTCATTTTCTGATTCGAATCATGATTCGTGGTTCGTTATAGTATTTTTTCTCATAAAAAATTCACGTAAATTAAAAATAGTTCAAATTACATAATTTGAATCCTCAAACTAAACCTACTCTTAATATAATAAACAGTTCTTCCCTTTAATAATATGATTTAGCTGAGAGTTAAATGTGTAATTATGAGCGGTTAGAAAAAGGAAAAATCGACGGTGAAATTGGGAAGTGGGAGCGTCAACTCGCAATTCTCATGTGAAGGTGTTTTCGTCAATATGAAAGCGAGACCTGGAGGGACAGGCCGACCATGCGTGACAAAAGCACCATGAACTGCCCCAATTTCCGCTACCACGCGACCATCATGCGCGTGGACCTCATTTCATATATCTTGTAAATTTTGCTGTTTATCTTGGTTAATTCCACTTTGATCACCACTTTTAAAACGTTCTAAAAAGTGCATCTGATGTATGAAATTGTTCCAAATTAGTCCTCTAGTCCATTCATTATTATAATATCGACGAGGAAAGAACATGAGAATCATGTTGTTAGTGGAAGTAAATTACCTAATTGGAAAATTCAGTAGATCAAAACCTCGTTTTTAGATGTTTTAAAAGTCAATGATGAGTGGTTGTACACATGTCTTTAAGGGTAATTCTATAGCTAACTCTATCTTGAGATGTAGTGTTTAAATCTCTCACCTTAACTCCAAAGGTTAAAAAAAAAAAAAAAAAACACAGTGATCAAAATGGGATTTAGTATACAAAATAGAGACAAAAAGAGTTTAACCCTGTTTTTTCCTCCCTTTTCTTTTATTTTTATTTATCTTAAGGTTAGTTTCACAAATTGTCCCTGAGCTTTATCCTAAATTTCATTTTGGTTTCTAACTTTTTAAACATCTCACAGTTAGTCTATGAATTTGTTTCAGTTTCGGTCATTATGTTAACTATGAGTAAAATTTGTAAGTACTTGGGTAAATTAGGGAACAAAATTAGAAACATCTAAAAGCTTGAACTATATGTGGAGATGGACTTTAATTTTTTATATTATTTTAGTCCCTAAACTTTATATGTTTTTAATTTTAGTCTTCAACTTTCAAAAATTCTGTTAAATGTTTAATACAAGCTAATTCTCAAACAGAGTAAAATCTTAGAAACTAATTGTGAAACGTTTTAAAAGTTAGAAACTAAATTAATATTGGGAGTAGAGTTCTGGAACCAAGACTTAAACCATGAACTCCATATACATGGAAAGCATCTCACGTACTCATTATATACCAATTGAGCTAGTCTCTATTGGCCCTAATTTCCCTCCGATAAAGATATTTGAAATACTTCGTCCCCTATTTCTCTTTTAATACGCCGTGAGGAAAAAAAAAAATTATTTGAAACAAAATTTTGAATTGTGATATCAGGATGTAATATAGATTTCAGCCATAATGCTTTTCATTAGGAATGATGAAGATAGATTAGTTAATGTAATATATCATTTAATAAATAAAGAGTTAAACTATAAATAACCTGTGAAGCTTGATCCTCACTTAAAAAAAAAAAAAAAGCAATCATTTTGGATTATTATCCTTTCAACTATGATTTTTCTGTCTCAAATTTACATACTCTAACAAATTAATATCAAAGATTATTCATTCATCCCATCGAAACAAGATTATTCATTCAATTAGTGCTTATTCATTCAATTAGTGCTTACTCATTGAAGCATTAAAAAAAGGACCCTAAACTGGGTTTAAGAAAAAAGCCTAAAACAAGAGAGTTGTTATTTACTGATTTGAGTTTTTAACGATTATTTGTGAGTGTTCACGTTATAAATTTGTAGTACAAAAAAAAAAAATTATTCTAATTATAAATTAGCCTGTTCAAAATTTTATTTAACTAATAAAAAGAGTTTCTTTGTTAAGAGTAAAAAATATAAACTATTAAAATTTTTATTATATTTATATTAGAATTATTTATTATGCTTATTTTTTAATCTAAAGTAATTTTAATTTGATTTAATAGTCATGAACCATAGAAGAGGCTTATAAAAAAAAAAAGTCCCAATAATAAAACAGTAATTGCTAGCTATAATTAAAAAATATCGGTCCTATCATATAAATGTCCCAAAAAAAAAAAAGAAAAAAAAAGCAGAAATTAGAAAGCTCATGCGCGTATGGAAGAAATGGATATAGGCATCCTGTGTTCAAGGACGAACATAGCCCTTGTATCATGTATTGACAAATAACTCAGACCCGCGTATTACACCCAAACCTAGCTCTACTTTTGCTATTTAATATCTCACACGCAGAAGACTTATAAAAGCGAACAGAACAAAAGGTACTAAACAGAGCTTTCTTCTTTCCTTTCCTTTCCTTTCTTCAGCACATAACAAATTCACCATTCAATCAATACATACATACAAACAAATAAAAAAATAAAAAATAAAAAAAACTGCAATGCTTTTCCCAACATTTCTTTCTCTTCCACTTCTTCTTTCTCGCCTCCCAAACATCTAACTCCCAAACCCCAAAAGGCCAAAACCTCCCTCATTCAAGTCAATAACAACAACTCCTCTCTCTCTCTCTCTCTCTCTAGAATCCGAATTTGAGAATTTGAGGGAGGAAAAAAAAAAGATGCAGCCTTGTAGCAGAGAAATGCAAGGGATGAGCTCGCTATTAAACGCATCGTCGTCTCAAATCTCTCTCGAAGACCTTCAACAACAACAGTCTCAGTCGTCGTCGTCTATCCAAGGCTCTCAGATTCACCAGATTCACGCTTCCCACTATGAGCCCCCTCCTTCCCACGACGACTTCCTCGAGCAAATGCTCTCTACTCTGGGCCCGCCTTCCTGGGCCGACCTCGGCGGCCAACCGGGGAAGGTCCCATGGGACACCACCACCACCGTTCCCGACGGCAACGGCCCAAACAACAAGCCCAGAGACGACGAAACGCCGGACAACGTCCCGGCTTTCCCCTTTGACGAGTCCGCTAACTTGGCCTCCAAGTTTCGCAACCACCAGATCAGCGGCGGCTGCGGCTCAAAATCAGCTGCTGCTGCGGCAGCGGCCATGATGCTCCAGCATCAGCTCATGCTGGCTCGCGGAGGTGGCGCAGCCGGCGCCGGAGAAACCGGTCTTGTTCCGATGCCGTTGTCTCTCAGTAACGGCGAGTTTGACCGGTCTCAAAACGACGTCGTTGATGGCTCTTCGTCGTTTAAATCTCCGACTTCTGTGAGTTTCTTCTTTTCTTCTTTGTGAAGAAAGAGAAAAAACAAAGGAAAAAGATATTGAGATTTTTCTTTTTGGGCAGGGATGTGACGCTGCGGTTCAAGCACTGTACAATGGATTCGGCGCTGGATCTTTGGCCGGCGCTGGTCAGGCGCCGAACCAGTTTCACCATCCTCAGGCATGCCATTGATTTCGTTGATATTTTTCTAGGTTTTAAGATTGCGATTTTCTTTTCTTTTATTTTTTGTTCTAATTTTACTTTCTGTTTTGGTTTTTGATTTGATTAGGGAGGTTCGATGGCGGCGCAACAGAACTACGGAGCTTCGGGGCCGGCGATGAACCAGACACAGGCGCCGAGCGGTTCGTCTGGAGCTCAACCGGCTCAGCCCAGACCTAGGGTTAGGGCTCGGCGAGGCCAAGCCACCGATCCGCACAGTATCGCTGAAAGAGTACGTTTAAAAGAGATGAAACACTTTAATTTTTTTCTTTTTTCTTTTTTCAGTCTATCATTATCTGTTTGGTTCCAGGGAAAACTGGGGGGAAAGTGGGAACTCTGAGAATATTCGTTTCTGTTTTTACCAATTGTGTATTTCGTCTGTGTGTTTTTTCGTTTTCTGGGAAACCAAACAGGAGAGTTCATTAGGGTTTTCTGCTTCCATTCCTTTCTGAAAATGCGTTTGTGGGGCCTTTTTTTTTTTTTTTTAAATCTTTTGATTTTTTGTCCTGTCGTTTGCAGTTACGGAGAGAGAGAATCGCAGAGAGAATGAAAGCTCTGCAAGAGCTGGTTCCCAATGCCAACAAGGTAAACCGACTCAAATTCTTCTTTTTTGAGAATAAAATAAAAAAATATAAATGAAAATAACTTGAATTTATTGGGTTCGTTTTGGAGGATTCAAACTATGTGATTCAAATATTTTTAATTTATGTGTATTTTTTATGAAAAAAATACTATAACGAACCACGAATCATGATTCAAATCAAGAAACGAATCCCCTTACCAAACGCCTCCAATTTTCACTATTATTAACAGCCTTAAAATAAGGATTTTTAATGAAGCTTCACAGTTGCCTTACTGGTTAGCTTCGTAGTCTAATCGTAGATTGTAACTGCCGATCAGATGGTTGTGTAAATCCTGATATTCCCCAGGCCATTTTCGTCATTATATATGTCCTCGTAGACTAGGAATGATCAATGACGACGGCATAGCATCATCGTAACGACACGTGTAATTGTTAATTGAGGTTGTTTTTCTTAGGTCACCGTGCTGTAATGATAGCCTTCGGTTCGTACTTGGATTAGGATATAAACCTGTAAAAGCAAAAATGGTCCTTGAACGGTACTTAATTGTGTATTATCTTAAGTCTTTTTTTAATTAGTATTTTATTTAGCATAGTATAAGATAAGATAAGAATATGAAAATAATAATAATAATAATAATGCTCAAAAAGAGCTTGGTTTCGTTTGTGTCGTTTCAATTGTAACGTGTGAAATGTGAATTCTAAAATGGGGCTTTGGAATTAATGGTGGCAGACAGATAAAGCTTCAATGCTTGATGAGATCATCGACTATGTGAAATTCCTACAACTGCAAGTCAAGGTAAAGGCTCCCACTTTTTTCTCACAACTATATATATATATATATATATACACACATGTATATATATTATTTTTCTAATTCTGATCAGGACTTAATTGCTTTTTCTCAATCTGTTCTGTTCTGTACTTGGGTTTAAATTACTAATAAAAGAATTAGAAGGAATCACATTGTTGACATTATCTATAAGATATGATAATTTAGTATCTACTAGTATAATCATGCATTCATGTTTGGGCATTTTTTTTTTTCTTTTTGCTGGGTAGGACAGGTTCTGAGTATGAGCAGGTTGGGCGGTGCAGCTGCTGTTGCTCCTCTTGTTGCTGATATGTCCCCCGAGGTAAACAAAAATATCTGAGCCTAATGCAATTACAAAATATGATAAAAGTTATACAACTCATTTTTAAAAAAAATATTATAAGACCCTTTTTTTGAAAGTATTTTACAATATTTTGTTAAATTCATAAAATAATTTACTAAAATTGAAAGGTTAGAAGAAAATTTGTCAATGATATACAAAGTCTAGGGAACAGATGTGCTAAATATCCTATTTTCTCACGAGGACTAAAATGAAAGAAAGAAATCTGGAGGAAAATTGCAAAACCCCAACAAGGACACGAACCCAACTTCACCTACCCCAAATGAAAACTCAGCTTAACCAAACCCCATCACCTCCTAATCAAAAACTCACTCCCCAATTTTCCTATCACAACAAAACGACAAAAACAAAAGTAGCACGCGTGCCCACTTTCTCAGATTCCTTTCTCTCTCTCTCTCTCTCTCTCTCTCTTCCCCCTAGCTTTTTCACAGCCAAGCCAAACACCTTTTTTTTTTTTTTTTTTTTTTTTAAATTTTCT
>NW_010359792.1:60976-93616 GCF_000414095.1 Morus notabilis
ACTTTTTGTCTCTGTAGGGAAACGGTGGTGACTGCATCCAGGCCAACTCTAACGGTGGGACCCACGGGAGAACCTCAAACGGCAACACCAACAACAACCAAACAGCGTCGTCCAACGACACCATGACGGTGACGGAGCACCAAGTCGCCAAGCTCATGGAAGAGGACATGGGCTCCGCCATGCAGTATCTCCAAGGCAAAGGCCTCTGCCTCATGCCCATCTCACTCGCCACCGCCATCTCCACCGCCACGTGTCACACCAGGAACCCCATGATCAACAACAACCATCACCACCCTCCCATCGGATCCAACGGCGAGGGACCCTCCTCACCCAGCATGTCCGTCCTCACCGTCCAGTCCGCCACGACCGGTAACGGCGCTGCGGCTGCTGACGGTTCCGTTAAGGATGCTGCCTCCGTCTCCCAGCCGTGGTAACGGGGGTGGCTTACTTTTTTTCTTTTCCTTGGTTTCCACAGCAATGACAAAAAAAAAAAAAAAACAAAAATAAAAAAAAAAAAAAAAAAAAAAAAAAAAGTAATATTACTAAAGTCTACGAAAATAAGGCCTCATAGGGGCTCTAAACGACGCCGTATTTACGTAGACTTTGGGTGAATCTAACCCCATCTCAACCACACCAAAATACGCACCAAAAGAAAATTCCCTATAAATCTTCTTTTTCTTTTTGGGTTTCTTTTATTATTATTATTGTTGTTTTTTAATTGAAATTTGAGTTTGTACTCTGTAATGTTCTAATTTGGTAGTAGCCTATAATTTCGGGATCTTTGATGTGTTAATTTTCTTTATCTTTATTTTATAATAAGAGTAAGGAAAAGTCTATGTGAAATGGAGTGGCAGATTTTAATTTCCTTTTGTTTTGGCCTTTTTTTCTTTTCTTGTTTTTGATTGAAAAGGACTTTTTCTAACTCGGTTTGTTTGGAAGTGTCTTTGGAAAACAAATGTTCAAATATGCTATGTTGGATTAGGTTAGAAGTCAAAGGCATGTCGCATTCTTTTCTTTATTTTTGGAAACAAGAAAAAGAAATGTGGGTGAGACAATTGGTTTCGTATGACACGAAATAATTGTTTTATTCTTTTTTTTTTTCCCTACCCCGCATTTTGTTGACCAATGAAAGGTGTGGTTTACATTTTGTACGTTTAATTTTAGGAATTTATGGTTGTTGTCCGTTCTTGGTGAATTGAGAACGAGGATAGTGCGATTGAGCGTCAATATTCATCCTAATGAGACGCATTATTTTATGAGTACGAGATTTTATTCCTATCGAGATATATATTTTTTTTTCTGTGTGACTGGGGTAAAAAGAGATGAAAAAAAAAAATTATATCTCATCACTTGTGTTTTCTTAAAAAAAATTGAAAAAAACTGGAGAAATATGTTTCATAAAGGCCCTAAGGGCCGACTAATATTTATTAAATATTTTTCTAATACACATGACGTAGACATGATTAAAAAAAAAAGAATATAAATTTTTTGTTTTGTTTTGTTTATATATACTAGTAAAAACCGCGCGCTTCACACGTTGACTCATTTAAAATAACAGTTATACTAATTGTTGAGGAAAAAAAAGAAGAAAAAGGAAATGATAAATGAAATAAAGACAAAAATGAGAAAAATATATGAAGTAAAAGACGGAAAAAAGACAAAAAAAAAAACTTAAGAAAACAATTTGCGCGAAATGTTTTTAACTCAAGTTGAAATTTATGAAGATCACAGGCAAAATATATTTATACAGAGATAATTTAATAATAAATTAATTTGACAGAATAATTAAAAAATATATATTTTAAATAGCCGTTAAAACGTATTTAAAAAAGTTATATTTGAAAATATATTAAAATCAAAGGTTAGAAGGTGCATAAAAAGATAAGGGAGGAAAAAGAAGAAGACAAAAATAAATAACTTAAAGAAAAAAAAAAAAAAAAAAAAAATGGTGACTAATATACGAAATTTTTAATTCTATTAGTAGACATTTAGTAGGTGGATTGGGTGATTTTAATTCTAGGTCCACAACAGAATTCATGTTTGGAAGCCCAAAATACGTTTGGTTCACGAATTTAGAACCATGATTTAAAATTATTCTCGGTTTACGTGTGTTTTTTTTTAGAGAAAATATTATAGCGAGTCACGAATCATGATTCGAATCATGACATGAATTCTCATACTAGCACAATTGAATTAGAATCAGATGAGACATGTGGGATCATTTAGGGCCCTGATTCTGGAATCAAGCTCCCCCTAATTTTGCCCCTTGGAACCTAAGGCTACAGTGAAAATCACTGTACTCTCTGGCAATTATGAACCTCACCCAACTCTCTCCCGACCACGTCCTTCCACTCCCATGCGTGGCCAGAGAATCTCCAGCCTTTCTCCTCTTGTGTGGGTGAGCAGGTTGACAGAATCTCTATTTAAGTCACCTAATTGTCCCTCTTTGACGTGGAAGTAAACTCATACTTAGTTACATGGAGGTCCTAATCATTCTTCGTGATCTAAAACACAACTTTGACCACCCATACTGTGACGCCTCCCGTCCTAGCGGCGGGTCGCCAACCTTAAACTACTACTAATAGGCTGAGTTATAGTCTAATCTATTACTTGTTATTAGACTATCGTCTCTTTAATTTACGTTTTTCTATGAGTAAAATTTTTTTTCTTTAACCCTCGGGTTCTTAACATGTTCCTAGAATATTCTTTTGTTATGCAACAATTTATCCTTGCTAATACTTTAAGAAATCAGATATGGATCTAGTCCCCGAAACTTATCTTAACTTATTACAGTCCGTTGTTCTTTACCAAGACAATGACCATAACATCTTTTTCTTAAAACTGAAACATATAAACTTGGTTCTATATTACATTTCTCTGCAGCGAAATTTAATTTCTAAGCGAGCGTAGTAGAGATCACTCCCGTGTACCCATGACATTTCCGTCACCCTTGCCTCTGCCGGTCCATCAAGCAAAACCACTATATGACTGGCTACCTACCTTTGCTACCTGCACACGAGTAAACTGATGAGCTAACGCTCAGCAAGTATAAACATGCAAACATCATAAACTAGAAAAATTTACATTAAGAATTATGATGCAGATATGCTCGTGTGAAACATGCTTTAAACTGCTTTCTGTCTTTCTGTTCTTACTACTATGGGCTTGGGCCCCTGCTTACTGTCTTGTTACTGTGGGCCTGGGCCTCTGCTTATTGTCTGGTCTAGTCAGAATCTCTACTCTTTGAGATTTCCTCCCTTGGGAGGCCGACGACCCGTCAGTCTCTTTACATTACTGAACTTTGAGTTTTTCATTTCAAAGTGTTAAAAACTTTACCGAATGATATGCAACGTTTTCTCTACGTGCATATGCTAACATGAAAATGCAATATACTTGCATACCTTATACTGAGCATTAGGGGAACCATAGGTCGCCCTTCTGCAATCTAGGGCACTAAGCCCTCCAAACACTTAAAATCACATCGACTTAGGAATTCAGGCGAATTCATAATTCTAAATCTAACTACAGTTTACTCGAGTACAGACAAACATATATGAGTCTATACTTACTAATAATCCGCTAGGATTCTTGCTTGCTGGAAGTTCTTTCTCGTTGTCTCGGCTCTCGTGCCAAAACATGTTTCATGGAAATAGGTATAAATTTCCTATTTCAAATCACAATTCTTCATACTTAGATTCTTAAATCTAATTTCAAACTCGTTTATGAACCTTTTTCCCCTCTAGGCCGAATCCTAGCTCAAGAGGCAAATTACACATATTTGTGTATCTCGGTTTCTGAATCTTAATTTGTTCATTTCCAAGCTTTAAAATTGTTATTCATTTTCTAGAACCAATTACTAACTCATTGCTTACTAACTAATTTTTAGGAAATTTCGGCAGAGTTTCGCCTTATTTTTCTCGTTTCCTGAGTTTTCAATAACTCGTTCTACTTCTGATTTCGGTACCTGGAGTCAAGATTCACATTCATGAACAAAGATTCTAACATAAAATTGAACAAAACACATGTTCTTTCTTAATTTAGGCTCACGGATTTTCAATGGAAATCCACCAAAACATCATTTAATCGTTTTAATACTTACACTATTAAACCCCTATTATGATGCTCTACAAAACCTTGGTTTCGATTTTTACTTTAATGGAAGTTTTTCTGAGATGGGTTACTATTCATCAAAATCAAGAAATCATAGAATTCTCATGAAAAATCTGAAATCTTACCTCCAGAAGTTGAGGTTTTTCGCTAGAACGTCTCAGGTTACGTTTCTACCGGACTGAACGGAAGAAATTTCGGTGAAAATACTTGATTTTCCTTGATTTCCCTTTCTCCGTCTCTCTCTAAAATATTTTCTCTTTACTTCACTCTCTCACGTATTTTCTCCTTTTCTCTGCTATGCCTTACATAAATGGCATTAGTAAGTTTTTTTGTGGTTTTACAACTTGAGTTATCAAGTTTAACGTGAGTCACCAAGTTGAATAAACTTAAGCGTATAACAATGCCAAGTGGTATATCTGCATGTGAGGTATATATCCACCTCACGGTAACAATCATTTTTACTTTTACTTTTTTTTTAAAACGTACTTTGAGGTAATCTTATATATATATATATATATATATATATACTATAACTTGGTTCAGCCTGCTTTTGTTCTTTGCCAAATTAAAGATACGTGCTAGCAAATGAGTGGGTTCTATACTCCTCAAATTTTTCTTGTCGAGACCTAACTTTCCGTTTCTCAAAATGAGTCTCTTTTCGGTACTAATAATTTCACAACCAGTACAGGTTCTATACTGCTTTTCTGGACTGTCGAGTACTCTGGGTCAAACTTCTCATGTTCAACCCTATTCTCTTGGGTATCTCATTGGTCAATTTCTTTTTTTCTAAAATTTTCATTTTAGTTGATTCATAATTGCCCAAAACGCATACCCTCGCGGTATTCATTTTTTTAGCAGTTTCCTGCTTTAACTGACTCAGGAAAATTATGTTTCAGGAACTTTTACTATTTTTCTTATTTCTAATATTTCTACTCTTTTTCTAACTGGTCATTTGGTCACAAACCAAATATTTTAGTTTTTCATAACTAAAATATACCCGCTAAAATTTTTAACTTTTAATTGATATTTCACTATTCATAACTGATATTTACGAATTTTTTTTGTAAAAATATTCATATTATAACTTTCATATTTTATAAAATTTTACCCAGTACATAAAATTTTTACATAACATTTTATTCATTACATCAAAATTCTACTACTTACTATTTCAGAAAGAATTTCGGTCAAATACCAAACTATCCGGATTAGACCTAAATTTTTTTCGGTCATTGCACATACTATGTGCCTAAAAAATCAAATGACAAACCTCTTATTCACTTCCTGCCCGCCCACGTCAAGTTTTACTATAAAAGTTGGATTAGAAAGAATTGCGTTTAAATTTGGATGACCATAATAAAATTGATTACGGAAATCTCTGTCCAAACGTAGTGAATTACGACACCATCTTTTGAGTGCCTTTTCCTCTCTTATGCTATAGAAGAGTAACTAGACGACGGGGTTGAAGAAAATTAACTTTCTCCAGCATGGATACTTTATCCATAGTGCATGTTTATGAACGAAAGATTTGATTTATATCACATTAATGTAAAAATAACATAATTTAATATGAATATATGACAGGTAGACTGGTATTTTTTCCATCTGCTAAAAATAATTCGGATAAACAAAATAGGTTAATTCCATTTTCAGTCACTGAACTATAGCCAAATCTCTTTTCATTTCATAAATCTCAAGTACTAGCACAAGTTCTTAAACTAATAAGTTGTTCTAAATTAGTCCTTTTGTCCATTCGTTGTTAAGATCATCTTGACGACAAAGGCACGACTTCCCTTTTAAATGGTTGTGCCGTAACATATAAAAATAAATTTAATCTATCATCTAAATATCCGAAAAGACTAATATTTTAGGACAATTTTATAAATAGAGGGCTAGTTCCTCGAAAGGAATTTCACTTGTAGTTTAAGAACCAAAACTGAATTCACCCAAAATATATATATATATATAATTCAATGGCTTACTTTTCATTGATTGAAAAGGTGTATTTATAATATACAACAGAATCTGCTAAGTAAGAGAAATCAGGAAACTAAATCTAATCTAGGAAAGTCAAACAAAAAATCTAATTACAGTTATTTACAATTTAAAATTTAAAACATCATTATCTCTATTATGCTCCCGCAAGTTGGAGCTCCGAGAGGAGAGTCCAATATTGAGTAACAGTTGGTGGAAGCGCGTGCGAGGTAGAGGTTTAGTGAGTGTGTCGGCTAACTGATCAGTTGAAGCAACATGCGTAACTCTAAGATCTCCATTTGAACCTGTTCACGGATGAAGTGATAGTCAAGTGCAACATGTTTCATGCGTGAGTGAAACACAGGATTAGAGCAGAGATTTGTAGCACCCACATTATCACAGTAGATGACCGGTTGTTGTGAGGAAGAAAACCCGAGTTCACCTAGGAGGGATGAGATCCAGCGCAATTCTGCAGCAGTGGTAGCGACGGAGTGATATTCTGTCTTGGTGGAAGATTGAGCAACTGCTCGTTGCTTCTTTGAGCTCCACGATATAGGATTGCAGCCAAGGTACACTATGTAAGCACTGGTGGAGGTGTAATCATCTTTGTTTCCGGCCCAGTCAGCATCTGCAAAGGCATGGAGAGCAAGTGTGGAGCGATGATGAAGCATGATACCATGATCAATGGTGCCGCATAGATAACGAAGGATGCGCTTGACCGCATTCCAATGATCATTTGTGGGCTGATGCATAAACTGAGATAGTTTGTTGACGACATAAGCAATGTCTAGGCGTGTCAAGGACAAATACGGAAGACTACCAACCATGGTATGATACTTTGTGGGATCTGAGAGAGCGCTGCCGGAATGCAGAGTTAGAGTAGGCGTGGTAGCCATGGGTGTGGTTACTGGACGAGCATCTGTCATCTTGGTGCGAGCAAGTAGATCAGCAATGTAGCGCCGCTGAGAGAGAACCAGTCCCGATGGATTAGAGATAACCTCAACACCAAGAAAATACGTCAAAGGACCAAGGTCCTTCAAAGAGAACCGCTTGGCAAGAATGTCAATAAATCGTTGAACTGCAGTTGTGTTGTTTCCTATAATAATTGTACCATCAACATAGACCAAGAGATATAGAGTAACATCACTAGTGGTGTAGATAAACAGAGATGTGTCGGCAGTGGAATTGAGAAAACCAGAGGTGACCAGGAACTGACGAAGTTCATGGTACCAAGCGTGAGGAGCTTGCTTGAGACCATAGATTGCCTTCCTCAATTTGCAGACATGAGTAGGGCGATCAGTATCAATAAACCCCTGCAGTTGTGCCATGTAGACATCCTCAGAGAGGGAGCCCTGTAAGAATGCATTATTGACATCGAGTTGACGAAGAATCCAACAATTGCTGACCGCGATAGAGAGGACAAGTCGAACAGTAGTTGGTTTGACCACAAGATTGAACGTGTCATGGTAATCAACACCAGGACGTTGGTGGAACCCTTTAGCAACCAAGCGTACTTTGTACCTGTCAACAGAACCATCAAGTAAGCGTTTAATGCGAAAAATCCATTTACATCCCACTATGTTCTGAGCGGATTCCGGAGGAACCAGTTCCCAAGTGCCATTGCGGACAAGGGCATCAAACTCCTCGGACATGGCCTGACGCCATTGATGATCCTTGATGGTTTGGGTTATGGTGGAGGGTTCAACTTCTTGGCCTAGCTGAGTGGAGAGGGTAAGTTTCTGGATAGGCTTGTGGATGTTATTGCGAGAGCGAGTGATGACCGGAGAGACCTGAGAAGTTGTAGCTGGTGGGGGTGGTGAGCTACGAGGTGCGACCATATGAGAGGGGGGTGCAGGGGGTTCAGCGATGGGTTGAGGTAGGTCAGGTGGCGATTCGGGTGGCTAAGGCGAAGGAGTTGGGTGCGGGGACGGTGTGGAGGACAGGGAAGGTGGGTTCACAGAGGCCTCGGGGGTTGGGGCGCAGGAGCGAGCTGGGGATGGTGTGTTTGAGGCTGATAGAAGAAGAGGGATCGAAAGCCACGTGGAGCTAGTGGTCTCGTTGGGACGAGGGAGTGTGAGTTGGAGACCGGAAAAGGGAAAAACAGACTTGACAAAACGAACATGACGGGATATGTAGATTTTGGTGGTGGAGGGTTCGTAACACAAGTAAGCACTTTGAGTGAGTGAGTAACCAAGAAAGATACACAGAGTAGACCGAGGATCAAGTTTGTGAGATGTGTAAGGACAAAGCCAGGGGTAGCAGAGACACCCAAAAACACGAAGTTTGGAGTAATTGGGAGGAGTAGGGGTGGCAATTCAGGTTGGCGGGTCATGTTTTGTCGTGTTGACTCTCTCAGTTGACACGAATAGGTCTGACACGGACACGACCCGTTTATTAATTGTGTTGAAATACAAAACCCAAACACGACCTGTATATTGGTGGGTTGACACGACACGACACGAATAACCCGTTTATTAAACATGTCATAAACGTGTCGTGTCAACCCATTGATTACCTGCCAATCTGTTTATAAAATGGGTGATAAATGGGTAGTGTTAACCTATTTATGAACATGTTTATAAAATAGGTGATAAATGGGTTATGTTAACTGATGACGGGTATTTCTACCAACAAATCAAGTACTTTCAAGCATGAATATTTGTAAGTCTTCAAACATTTTTGTTAGTTTAATGTCTTTTGTATGCTTTTTGTAGGAATTATAGATAAATGCGAACTTGGATGATTTTGCATGAAGAAAAGAAGAATATTTGCCCAACTTGTGAATCAATGCCAAGAGGAGGTGAAAGAGGATTTTAAGGCACAAAATAGGAGGCTTTGGAATGCAAGAAAGCGGGCTACAACGCGCAAAGGAAAACGAAGTCAGAATGGGACGCGCGCCCGAGCCAGCAACGCGCCCAGATGTATGCCCTACGCACTGCAGCGCGCCCAAAGGCGTTGCAGCGCGCCTCAGCCCGTAATAGTGGGATTCTATTCCAAAAACGCGCGCCGCAGCACATTTTCATGCGGGCTGCAACGCGCGTATGAAGCCCTAGCTCCGAAACTGAGTAGTATAAAAGGAAAGAGATGCCATTTGAGAAAGAGAGCCCGGAAATCTGAAGAAAACATCAAAAGGAGGCCGAAATCCTTCATCTTGGAGGTCCTTGGAAGCAGTATTTTGTTGATTGTTAATTTAATTTCGTTTTCAATTCATTTATGTTTCTCTATGCTTAATGCTTCTAATTTATTTGGCCAATGAGTTAGATGATTTTTAGATTGTGAATTTGATGCTCGAGAGAGATTGAGTTCTTTATCTAGATTTGAGAAACATAGTCTAGGTTGTTGTGAGACCGAGAGGAGATCAACGGTTAGATAATCAAATTAGGATTTAGGTCGTTGTGAGGCCGAGAGGCGATCAATATTCCTATTTTCTAATTCTAAAGGCGAAGCTTAATTTGTGTTTTAATATTCATTTTGAATAGGGATATTGTTTTGGGTATTTAAATACAATTCCTTGTGAGGCACTCGAGAGAGGTTGCGAGGTGATATTAGAGCCTTGATTAATGAATTGAATGAAATTGATTAGCGATTACATAATAGGTGAACATAGGAATAATAAAGTGAAATCAAGTCCCTAGACCATTTGTGTATAGATACTTTATTTTTATTTTCTTATATTTATTTTGTTTTAGTTCTTAATCATCATCTTATTAGGTTGCCTAGATAAAGTTAAGTTACAATAATCGCAGTATTTAACGGCAATTCTAAACCCAATCCCTGTGGAGACGATACTCACTCACCCTATACTCAAAACTTGACACCGTACGCTTGCGGAAATTTATTATATACAAAAAAAGTTAAGCATCAAGTTTTTGGTTATGTTAACCTATTTCTGAACCTATTTTTTAACCTGTTTACAAAATGGGTAATAAACGGGTTGTGTATTCGTGTTACCCAAATATGACACATTTAATAAACGGGTTATGGCGGGTCAATTGCGGGTTGGCGGGTCAACCTAAAAATGACACGTTATTTAATCGTGTTTCATGGGTTCGACCTGATTTTGACCCGTATCTATTTATGATAAACCCAAACCCGCTAATTTCGTGCGGGTTTCGAGTCGTGTCGTCGTGTCGCTACCCGGATTGCCAGCCCTAGGGAGGAGACCCAAACAATTTCTGATAAGGAGAGGACATATTTAGTGTAGGAGTTGGGAGACGATTGATGAGATAGGTGGCAGTGGAAAATGCATCTGACCAAGAGGATAGTGGCATGGACGCACGAGAAAGAAGAGCAAGACCTGTCTCAACAATATGACGATGGCGACGCTCAAACAACCCATTATGTTCCGGAGTATGTGGTGGTGATGTGAGATGAGAAATACCATGTGTGGTGAGGAAGGAAGAGAGACCGGTGTATTCCCCCCCATTGTCAGAGTATAAAGTGACAATTTTCTTATGAAAGAAATTTTCGACAAGAGGTTTGAATCTATGAAAGATGGTAGAAACATCTGATTTGTATTTGAGTGGACAAAGCCAGGTGTAACGAGTAAAGTGATCCACAAAGATAACATAGTATTAGAAATTGTCAATAGAATGAATAGGGGAAGTCGATACATTCGAGAAAATAAGTTGCAAAGGAGATGAGGAAACAAGAGAAGAAGTTGAGAAAGGTAATTTATGACTTTTATTGCAATAACAATCTTTACAATGAAACGAACGTGAGAAAGTAGAAGCTAAATCCAATTTAAAATTTGAAACAATGTGCCTAAGGATAGACGCGGACGGATGTCCCAGACGATGATGCCAATCAGAAGGAGAGGCTTTGACACTAGAAAAAGCAAGTAAAGGAGCGGAAGTGGAGGAAGAGGCCGGCCATTCATAAACACCATTCCTAGTTTGCCCCTGCAGCAATGTTGCCCCCGTTAATAGATCCTTCACACGAAAAGAAGTGGGTAAGAATTCAACAGAAGTTTTGTTAGATTTGCAAAATTGAGAAATAGAAATCAAATTGTGTTTCATATTTGGAACACACAAAACATTCTGTAAGTTAAAGGTATGAGATGATGTAGGTAAGGATATAGAACCAGTGTGAGTTATATGTAACCCAGTACCATCACCAATCATGATATCGTCAGGACCATCATAAGGAGTATGAAGCGAGAGATTGTTAAGGTCGGTAGTGACATGATGGGATGCACCACTGTCCAATAACCATGTGGGCGATTGTGGTGTTGCAGAAGTGACGACGTTGGCTTTGGGCTGCCATTGAGTGTGTGGAGGCCGAGGCTGCCATGTGGTGGCTGGATGTGGTTGCCAAGGTGTCGAGGGCCAGGAGGCTTGCTGATGTGACGAGGTAGTCAGAACGAGCTGATACATTGGACATTGGGACACCGTATGGCCTTGGGTTTGGCAACCTTGGCACTTGCCAAGGTAAGGGCGTCGCGGGCGCTGGGATCCAGAGATGAAAGAGGCTACAGACGGTGGCTGTGGACTGGTGGAAGCTGGCGACCAGTGTGACCGAGAGTTGGAGGAGCGCTGGTTAGAAGAGGGATGACCAGTGGCGACATTAGCTGAGGCGGGAAGGGGAGAGTAATTCACTTGAGTTTGGCGGAGAGATAATTCTCGGTTAATCAATTTTTCATGGAGCTCATCGAAAGAAATCGGTGTATCGCGTCCCTCAACAATATCTATTATGGACTTATAGTCATCACCAAGTCCATCAAGAATTTTCTCAATCAAATCTTCATGATCCATAGGTTTTCCAAGAGCAACCAATTCATCGGAGCGGCATTTAATAACCTGCATATATTCAGAAATAGATTGGAAACCTTTAATAGCAGTTTTGATTTGATTTTTTATTTGCTTGATGTGGCCTTGAGTAGGACGAGCGTAAGTATTTTCTAAAATTTGCTAAGCATCACGAGAAGTGGCCGCCTATTGGATTGTCTTGACGAACCCAAGTAAGGTAGTCCGGATTCGAAGCGTCGGCGTTGTTGACACGAAAGCCGGATGAGAGCCATCAATGAATTTGAAGAGGTCGTAGCCAATAAGAAGGGCCTCAATTTGCAGCTTCCATGAGAGATAATTCGTTGACGTGAGTTTCATAGTGTTGGTGTTGGAGATATTGACGAGAGTGAGAGGCTTTATAGGGTCCTGAGTGTTAGGAATGGTGATTTGGGTATTTTCTTTGGCCATGATGAGAAGAGAAAGGGGAGCCGAGAAGAGAGGTGGGCTGCCGGCGATGAGAAAAAGAAAGAAAAAAAAAAAAAGATCGGCTGGCTCTGATACCATATAATTAAATAGAATGGTGGGAATTCAATGGCTTACTTTTCATTGATTGAAAAGGTGTGTTTATAATATACAACAGAATCTGCTGAGGGAAATCAGGAAACTAAATCTAATCTAGGAAAGTCAAACAGAAAATCTAATTACAGTTATTTACAATTTAAAATTTAAAACGTCATTATCTCTATTACTACTTTCCACTTTTCTTTTCCTATTTTTTCCTCTTCCGCTGATCATTTTTTAACCCCTTTAACTTCAAGATGTGTTTACTTTGTTCAAGTGCAGTTGTAACATTCTTTTCTGGAAAAAGATCATAAGGAGTTGATTTGTGCGATGTTATTTTCGACTTTTCTGGTCCTAAAAGCTACTTACAATGGTGTTTTAAATGACTTTTGATAATTGATCTAAAAAAAAAAGCTTTCGATAATGTTGTGAAAGTTTGTATGTTTACACAACTTTGAGAGTAAGTTAGTTTGTATGTTCACACAACTTTGAAAGCAACTTGGAGGACGTTTGATTTATGTATTCAGAATTATTCTCATTTTACGTGTATTTTTTGTGAGAGAAAACACTATAAAAAACCATGAATCATGATTCAGAATCAGGGACGAATATAGAAAACAAACGTTAGTTTCAAGAAATGTAAATGCTAGTGAAACAAGTGAAAGGCAACCTCCTTTGCAAATTGCTTACGTGGGTAGCAACATCCTTTGCAAAGGCCTTCAATAGAAGGCAAAAGCAACTATCAAGAATTGTAAGAGAGAGAAAGATAAGAGAACGAAAAATTGAGAGAAGTATTCTTAAGAGAACAGATAGAATAAAGAAAGTGCAGAATTAATAATAGTATTTTTTTTTCTCTATATTAGTCTCTTTACTGTACTACTTATTTACCTTGCTTATACAATAGTATATGTATCCCCAATTTATAACAGATAAGAGCTTATTTGTGGGGAGTTATTTTCGACTTTCTGGTCACAATTGACAACCATTGTGTTATCCAAATTATACACCCACTTTTGTCAACTGAAATCTTGGCATTTGACTACACTAATTGGTAACATGTATTTGTAATTTATTGTAATTTGTAAGTGCTATTCTTTTAAAAAGCTTACCATTTTTTCTTTTGTTTAATATTATTATTGTTGTTGTTGTTGGATGAATTTTATTATAGGTGTTAAATCACCAAGCACATGAAACAATTAACAATCGAAGTATATTAGCAAAAAATTTGCAATGGAATTTTGGTCGAAGAGAGAGGCCGGAGAAGAAGGTGAGAAAGAGACCAATGACAAGAACTTGGCTTATGGGTCTCGCATTAGACAGCTTACCTAGCGCATTGTGGTTTGCTTATGCTGTGATGATGTCAGCCTTACGTTTATGAAAAGTTCTTAAAGTATCATTGGTGCTAAACACCACAATTAATAAAAGACGGATGTCATGCTAAATGACCCACCTTTTATAAGTGTGCCTGTATGGTGCTCAATATTACCACTCTTTTGACCCCAATCCTTGTAGCATTGTTTTACATTTATCCACGTGCGAAGCATGTAGCAAAGAAAATAATGCTCAAAAATTACAATTCTGAAAATTAATGTATTTTCTTTTAAAGTTAATAGCTCTATAATTAGTACCATATTAAGGGTGCTTGATTTTGTTTTGAGAAAATTATTGAACTTAACGTTAACGTTAAAAGTGCATGAGTTTAAATTTTTATTCTTTACTTTTAATTCATACCATTTTGACTAATACAGTATTGATTAAAAAGAGTATTAATCAAAAGTAAATGGTTAAAATCAAGACCCGTGCAATTTAAGGGGATATTTTTCTCCTTTTTCCTTTTGTTTTTGCTTGTTTTTAGAGATATTTCTACAAGTCTTGTAAGGTATGAAAATGAAAATGTTCTCTAAGTTGCGTATGGTTAGCAAATGCCTTGGAAACGAAAGTGATACAAAAAATGATGATAATAATTTCGCTAAGAAAATGGAAAATGATTAAAAGTTATTTTCACATTTTTGCTTTCATTTTTTAAGATATGTTTAACTTACTATACATATTTAAAAATATATCTAAACACAGTTTCAATATTTTCTTAGATTTAAAATAATTTATTAAAAAAATAAATTTCATACTCAAAACAAAATTATTTTTTTAAGGGAAAATTTTATTAATAAACAAATTACATACTTAGGGGTCGTTCGGAAGCTGTACTCAAACCCAAATCATGATTTCGCTATAGTATTTTTTTATCTCACAAAGAGTTAGAATTTCAAAATTAGTTTGAATTCTAAAATTTTTTTTCTCACAAAGTTCCCTCTAATGAACACAAATCATACTTTGAGTATGCATTCTAAATGAAATCTTAATAATAATCGCAAATGATCACTAACTACAAAGAAGTTTGACCCTGAACATTCACTGAATCTATCAAAACAAAAGTATTTAAAAACATATTTGCCCATTGTTTTTCTTTTTCTATCTTTATTTTCATTATCTATTTATCTACCTATTGATTACATATATAAAAGCAGGAAGTCCCCTTTTTCCCTATTCACTGGGTTATGTCTTTTGTGCTTTAATGCCTTTTTCTTTTGTAGTTTCTCTTAAATTTTTTAACCTTTTCTTTTTGAAATTTTATATTTCTTTAGATACTAATTTACTCATATTGAAATAATATTTCTCAAATACATTGAGCTTAATTTTTTAATTGATTTGTCCCAGTGAAAATTCTTTTTTTTAATAGTGGGAGTTCCTCTTCCGACTATTCATTTATATTCTTAAGTTATTTTGTCCTTTCTTTTTTTACTTTCTTTTACTTTTTTAAAACTTTTTCTTCTTAAAATTTGACGTTTCAAAATGTATTTATTAAAATACTTTTTCTTTTTGTTAATTTGTCTATAATGATATATTTTTGTCAAATTCTTATCCCGCTTAACTTTTTTAATTGATTTATCCCAATCAAAATCCGTTTCTCCTAAATATTCTTTATTAATATATATAATATTCAATTGAAACACACGTTTTTATTTAAACAATGCTTGTTAGTACATCTACTATGTTTTTTTTTTTTTTTAAACAATTCTTAATGTTTTAAATATGCTTTTTTATTAATTCTTCTAATATTCCCGATTGAAATAACTTTTTCAAATATGCCCTTCTTAAATAATTTTTCCTATAGTACTCAAAGTATTATAATTATTTTTTTAATGAGACATATAAATACGTATATCTTATTTAAACGTCTTTTTTTATTGTCCTCTAAAATATTATTTTATTATATATACTCATAAGTAAATTTTCTCTCTAATTTACTTTCACTAAATTATGTTTTTTTTTTAAAGAAAGTTATAACATACATTATTCATAATACAATATTCAAAGTCTGGATAAAAGTTTTGTGGTCGTCAAGTACAATCATGTTGGTGCAGTTTTTTTATTTTTCTTTTTCTTTTCTCCTGCAACTCTTCGGATATCGTTTATGTCCTGTGTGTGTTAGAAATTGTTCCTCCTTTTGCCCTTTATTTTTTTTCCCTTTAAATGTAATTATTTTTATTAAATGTGCCTCACTAAAATCCATTATCTATGATTTGCTTCTGAAATCCATCAACCTTTCTGTAGGGCTAAATCTTGGGCCTAAAGAGGCTTTTGAGTTGTAATACTTTGGAAATCTAATAGCCAATTGGAGACACTAGCTCAAAGAGATGACCCATTGCACCAGTTTTCTTGTCCAACAAAATTGTTTCTTCTAGTGCGTTTGGAAGGGAGATTCGTATCATGATTCGAACTATAGTTCGTGGTTCGCTATAATATTTTTTCTCACAAAAAATACACGTAAAATGAGAATAGTTCTGAATCATAATTCTAAATTCATGAACCAAATGTCTCCGATCATGACTCGAATTATTGACAATATTGTAAAAAATATTCCATTACTTTGCAATCACAAAAAATAAAAATAAAAACAAAAAATAAATTTATATAAAAATAAAAAAGGCTTTTGTTTCTTGGATGCTGGACCCTGCGCAGTTCGCCTCAATTCCTCAGAAAGACTACAATGAATTTCGATTCTTTGCAGTTAGTGTCTGTGAGCAAGTTTGGTGGACCAAAAACAAGGCCAGGCTAGAGGAGTTTCATTAGCGGCTATTGTGGGGGAATGGATGACCAAGGAAAGATCTTGACATTGAGAACTAATATAATAGAGCAATGTTCTGTTCTCGAGGCTCATCTTGGCAATGGAACACCTCTTTCTGGAGGTCGTATTGGAAGGAGATTGCAAACAAGCCATCCAGGGGTTGGGAGTGCTCTCTCATTCCGGAGTTTGAACATGTTTTATCGCTGTCCTTTATGTCTGTTGAGTGTTAGTGGATTCCCAGATGTTGTAATAGAGTTGCCCATGAGCATGCTAAATGGGATTATTTTAATATTTAAATTTAATTTAAGATTATGTTTATTTTTATTTTTTTAAAATTTATTTATATTTATCTCTTTTTTGAAATAGGATTATTAGTGATTGTTGTTTTTATTCATGCTTTTAATGATTAATGATATTGAGATTATTGGTTTCTCCCTTCTCACTTCTTGTTCTTCTTAATTTCCATCTCTCTTGATTCTTCTTCTCTAATTTGGTTCCGTTTCTCCTTATTGGTTCTGTTCTCTCTTTAAATTATATCTTTATTCCTCTATTCTACCCGGTCTTGCATCAATTGGTATCAGAGTGAAGTCGTTTCCTTTTACCAAAAATTATCCTTTTTTTTTTTTTTTTTTTTACATAAACCTACAAAAAAAACTAATAATAAATAAATCCGGTGGTAGCCACCCTCCATAGCTGCAACGTTTTGCTTTGCCGAATCTCTGAACCAGGATTGTGTGGTGGGGTGTTATTGCTATTGGGCTTATTGAAAAGAGTTTGCCGACCCATAAGTTGCAGACGAAAGCATATGCTGAAGACTTTGTACTTTTGCCTTCTGCCACGGGTATTTATTTCTTGGTTAAGGTAAATTCTTACCATTTGAAAATTTTTTCTATAATTTTATTAGTTGGTAATTTAATTATGTGTATTAGATTCATTTAAACAAAAAAAAAAAAAAAAATCATGAATTTTCAACCATATTACCGCTACTAGGACTCTTATTATAATGGACAATTCACCTGTACACTTGAAGATTACTATCAACAAACGGAAGATTATGTGCGAGTTATAAATTACACTGCTTATTTTCACACTTATATCTCAGTCAATGATATACATTGCAAACTTGTTGTTGATGAGAGTAGTGAGATTAATGTTGTGTCAACTAAATTTGTTAACAGTTTGAATCTTCAAACTGAGCCTCACCCTAAACCGTTTTGGGTATATTGGGAAGATAAAAGTTATTTTGCAATCACCCAAAGATATCTATTACCTCTTAAATTTGGTCTTTATGAGCAATATGTTTATTGTGATGTCCTTTCTATGGATGTTACTAATATTTTATTAGGACTTCCTCAGGTTGATGATCATGATGTGCGAATGCTGAAGGGAATCAATATGTTTTTCGACATAATAGGAAAACTTTGATTTTAAAACCTGCTAAACTAAAAGAAAAAGCCTATGTTTCTAAGCCTATTATCCATTCCCCAGTTTCTAATGAGCCAAACCCATCTATTAAGAGTATTGATGCAACTAACAAGGTTGTGACAGAAATATATTTATTGACACTCCTTGTCCCAAGCCTATTGTTGATAAGCCACCTCCTCTAAAAACGATTGAATCCTCTTCCTCCCAATTCGTTGTTGAAAGTGGATCTTATGCATGTTTATTTAAATCTTGTTCTAATTTGATTATGGAATTAATTTTCAATAAGGTAGAATTATTTTTCTAACCATGGTGATCAAAAGCCTCCAGTGCTCTTAATGTTTTCTCTACAGTTAGAATGTCTCCAAAATCAACTTGCAAGTATCGATGGCTCGTTTCAGAATCCAATATTAAGGCCGAGAAATTTTTTTGTTACTTCGTAATTCTTTCCAATTTAAAACTTGCCGGAGTAGAATTTCTTCGACCCGATGAAAATGATGACGAATTAATTTTTGATTATTTTAATATTTAAATTCAATTTAGGATTATATTTATCTTTTATTATTTTAAATTTATTTATATTTATCTCCTTTTTGGGACGGGATTAAGATTTTATTCTCTATAAAGAGATTAGTGATTATTATTTTTATTCAGACTTTTGATGATTAATGATATTGAGATTATTGGTTTCTTCTTTTTGAGTTCTTGTTCTTCTTGAATTTCTATTTCTCTCTGGATTATTCTTCTCTCTCCTTATTGGTTTTGTTCTCTCTCTAAATTCCATCTCTATTCTTCTATTCTACCGGTCCTGCATCAGCTTTATTCTCAGGCATGTCTGTTAGTTTTTCTGATCGGGAGGTTGCCCCCGTTGTGGCATCCCTTTTACCTTTGGAGTGTTAATAAATGATGCATTTTCGGGGAGAGAGAAGGGACACGAAAAACTTCAGAGTAAGCTCCACAGCTAAATGCGATTAGAATATCAACGTGTACTTCCAACTTTTGCAATTGCTAGTCAAGTTTTGGCCTATCAAAACACATGAAGATGGACATTATAACTGTAAGAAGCCCTTTTTTTTCAAGAGACTAATTTTAGGAAGCATACTAAATATCAAAGTAACAGAAAATTGATTTTTCATGCATTACATCGTGTCAAAGTCAAACTCAGATGCACCATCTTTTTTGGGTTAGTCTAGATCATAACACAACATTACATGAATGAACACCAAGGAAATTTGACAGCTTTCAAATGCAGGAATGTTGCAGCAAGTCTTAGGACCATTCAATCAGACTAGGGTATGCAACATCTCATTAAACCACTAACTAATCGAGATGATCTGCTTCCACCTTCCTCAGGGGCCTAGTGGAGCCTCATACCCCTGCCAAAACAAACAAACCCGACCTCATGAGCCAAGCAATCCAAACGCGCCAAGAACACATAATTACTCCTATTATTTACAGCGAAGGCACCTCCGACTTAGCATTACGGGTACGCAGTTTTTTAGACATTATTTTACCAACTCTAATTAGGATTAGTTGGATAATTCAATCTGAATCTAAGAATCAGAAACCAAAAATGTATACTCCCGTGTTTTAGCGTGTGCACATACATATCTTTAGCCGTTCTTCTATCTTTCAGCGTCAGCAACTTCTATATAGTCATTGTTGTGGGGTAAAACCTTAAACCCCACACGAGGCAATGGCTAGGCGCCACATGGCGCGATTAAAACATAAAATAATCGAGACATAAAGGTATGGAGTGACAGTAGAGCACACTTCACGGACGTCGACCCTTAACGATCAAACAACCACACTGAAGGGGTCGACTAGAGGGAACAAAGGTCACGTCACAGAGACGAATGCTTCAATGGCCATGAACGAAGATCACTTCCGAAGAGCTAAAAGCAACGAACCCATCCACGTCCAGACTGAAGTACAACTGTGCCAAGATTTGACGTGCATTAAATGCATACATAGTAGGTGGTGAAGCCGGAGGAGAAAGTCAGACAGGCTGGATGAAATCTCGGTGATCAGAAACTACTGTTCCGGAGTATGGTGAAGATATCACGGGATTTAATTAAATAATCGATAATTGGCAGAAATGACATGATGTATATATGCAGGGAGAATGGCCTGAGGGGGGTTTGGATTCATGAACACCTCTCTCCCCAGAACTTGTAATTTCTACCCAGAATAGTAAAAAACTCTCTTAGTGGACGTAGCTCTATATTGGAGTGAACCACTATAAATCCTCTATGTTGATCATATTTAAGCTCTTCAAAATCGTTGCCTTCAAGTCCCACCATTCGCCGAACGGATCTTGAGAATCAGTCCATCTAAACCAGTTCAAAGCTCGCCCTTCCATACACATGGAAGCCACCGCCACCTTATCCCGTTCCCGCACGTCATACACATCAAAATATTGCTCAGCTCGGAACAGCCACCCATAAGGGTCCTCACCGGAAAAGCTCGGCATCTCCACTCTCCTTTTCCCCTCTTCCCCGACCTTCCGGCCTCTAAAGCCGCTGTCCCCATTCCAAATCCCATGAGTGTCCTACCCTGGCCCACCTAGGTTCATCCTCGTTCTCCTCCTAAACTTTCCCAACTCGGCGGCCAGGAACCCCGCCAACTCTACTGCCATTCCTCGCTACTCCAAGGTCGAGTTGGTTACCCCATCGTGCCCCCATGGGTCCTCGATCGAGGTTGGGTTCCCGGTCTAGGCGTCCACCCCTTTCTCTCGGAGGTTCCCTGACTGGGTCGACATGGTGCTCCCAACCCAGATCCGGCGGCCAAACAGGACCGCGCCTCCTTCCTCTCTCGTCCAGGCCGCGTCTAACCACCCCCGTCGCCTTGCGCAACCATCGTCCAACCTCCGGACCTCCATCCCGTGGCGGCACGACCTCGTCTGCAACTGGGTCGGCGACAATCGGACCTCCGCGTCACAGATCGCCTGGATTCGGGCCATTTCGGTCACGCGGGACCACTTCCCCTTGCTCCAGCGCGTTCTCCGGCTGAGCTGGCCGGCGACCCATGAGATCTTCCAGCCGGCGCAATACCTCATGGACCCCACCGATCTGATTTCTCATCTCCTCCTTCAACCCACCGATTTCCTCCCAGATCTGCGGGATTTGCTTAGACGTCAGGGACTGCACCACTTCCTGCACCGCCGTCAGCCCCTTCTCTGCGGCAACCAGCCTCTCCGTCTCTGCCGGTTTGGGCGTCATGGATCGTACAGCTCTGATACCAGTTTGTAAGGAACCTGGTTAATCACAGCCAAACACACAACACTCACACACACAAATGCACAGCGAGAAGAGATTGAAAGGAATCATGGTAGCTTTTATTAAATTCAACCGGCAAACAACGATTACAGTAGACAATCCAACAAGATAAACCCGAAGATTTCGAGTACTCGGGAACTCCCAGCCACCGACGGTGGAAACAATACAGAGACAACCAAGGGAATTCGACACCCCTGCCTTAACCCTTTCCTACCCCCAAATACCATGATTCCTACTTGCCTTTGCCACGTCACCTGTCTAGCCACTTTCTGAAATTACTCCTTGGCCATCAACTCTAGTCTTTTTGTCACTCTTACCTCTCCTAGAGTAAACGTTTTTCAATATGGGTCAAACATACACCCTGAAGAAAAAGCTTGATGACTTGAAGGGAAAATAGGCTGAAGAACTCCCAAAGGTCTTATGGGCATAGAACGATTAGTCGAGCTACAACAGGCAAAACACATTTCTCTATGACATATGGAGTCGAGGCAGTGCTCACCATGAAAATTGAGACGCTGACATTAAGGACGGTTGCCTATGAGGACGACGCAAACGTCGAAGCAATGAATGGGGAAACTTGATCTGTTGGAAGAAAAATGGCTCGACTCCCAATACGACTCGCCGCTTACCAACAAAGGACAACCCGATACTACAACAAGAAGGTCAAATAAAGAAAGTTCATCTCGAGAGACTTGGTATTGAAAAGGGTCACTCAAAACACTAAACCTAAAAATACTGGCCCTCTAGGCCCAACATGAGAGGGACCCTATAGCATAAGAGAAATGCTACGCCCAGGAACTTACATTTTGGAAAGCCTCGCCGGCAAGAAGATTCAACATCCATGGAATGCAGAGCAACTAAAATTGTACTACCAATAATGTATGACAACTCTTACGCATTTTAGCTGTATTGCTTTGGCATTTTGATAGGATGAATGAAGCGTTAAAGCTTATTCATAACAGAGTTACTTGTGTTTAAAAAGACCACGAAGAGATCGACCCCTTGATAACATGTCTGCCCAAAAATTAAGGTTTTCAGCCAGACACGGGGGCCAGGAAGGGTCTACGGACCACAAAAAAAATGTTAAACATCAACCTCTTCTAGGAGAAGAGGCAATCACTTGATAGATTTTAAGGAATCTACCAAAGTGTTAACCCTAAGGGGCATTTAAAACGTCGACTTCTCTAAGGAGAAGAGGCGGTCGCTTGACAGATTTTAAGAAATCTGCTAAAGCGTTAGCCTTAAGGGGTATTTAAAACACCGACATCTCCAAGGAGAAAAGGCAATTACTTGGCAAATTTTAAGGAATCTGCTAAAACACAAGCCCTAAGAGGCACTAAAGACAGAAGGAAGATCTCAACATAAGGGAAATAGGTTTGCATTATATTAATAATGAAAAATATACAAACTGGTGGGCTAAGAACCCATTGTCTCAAAAAAAAAACAAAAACAAAAACACAAATATATACAAGGAGAAGGCTCTCAATCCTCGCCGCCACCAGCTAAACCATCTCCGTTGCCAAGCTGAGAAGAACCATCGCCGTCAACAGGAGGAGGAGGAGCATACAGGAAGCTCAAGTCCCACTCAGGGGGTGATGCTGTTTGATCTGCTCCATTATTTGTGCCCCGGCAGACTGAAGATCATTGGTTTGGATTTTAGTAAGCTCCTCAGAAAGCATGAACTCATCGACTATTTCTTCGCGCTTGGCGGCGAATTCTTCTGAGTTTCAGGTATTCTCAACCGCCGCGAGCTCGGCTACTCTCTTCCCCCTCTCGTAGCCTTCGATCTTCCTCTCGGCGAGATACTTTTCCTTGGCCTCGGCCACCTGTTTCTCGATACCCTCCGCGCGTTTGGTAGCCTCTTCGGCCTGAACCTTTAACCGGTCCAGTTCCTCCTGGAGGCTCGCCAATTTTGTCATGGCCACGTCCTTCTCCTCGGTGAGAGTCGAACACTTGAACTTTTCAACGTCGATGAAAGATGTGAGGCTCACCTCAATGCGGTCAATCTCATTACCACGTTCCTCAACCTTGACCAAGTCTATAAGGTTGAGGACGGCGAGGACAAGACCCTGAAAATAGAAGATCAGAAGTTAAAAATGAATGACGAACATACATTAGATAGAAAATAAATGGTCGACGCTTATGTGGATCTGAAAATATATTTGCTTGCACTGACGGTCGATCAAAGATGATCGGGTGGTGGCGACCTAATGCTTGTCAAAAAATGACTCGTAAAGAGCCTGAAAGACTAAAGAAAAGCGACGAGGGAGATCCAGCATCGCGTCAACCTAGACGATAGAGACATCCTAGACCTGGAAGTTTGGGTCCATAATCTTCACCGCCGGAAGGAGGCGATCCTTGGGGGGGAGGAGGAACCTCAAACATGTCGGGGATATGGGAACCACCGGCGTCCAAGTTCCCCGATCACCCGCACCTCCTCCTGGCAGACCCTCTTCTACGCTAATGTCCTCGACGTGGAACCAGAGACCCCCTCAGAAGGCCTCTCGGGGCCAAAGAGGAAGTACCAACGCTGGCCTTCCCCTTCGACTTGGATCGGCCGCTAGAAGGGAGCTGGAGGTTTAAAGAAGTCATTTCTGTACACAAACAAAAAAAGTTAGCAAAAAAAAAAAAAAGGGGAAAAAAGGGGTCGACCTGGCATTATAGCGAAAAGGAGGTCGAGTCCAAAAGATTTACCTGCTGCGTTGAGGTGAAAAAATTTTTAGACGGCTTGGAGATTTGCAAGATCAGGAAGGGAAATCAGCAGCCCTGACTCCCTAAGGTTGGCTTCGGTTAAGAGAACATTAATATGGCATTCGTTCTCGAGAATTTCAAAGGTTGCAAGAACCCTCGCCCTCCTATTCCCAATTAGCTTCGGCCGGTCGTGAGAGACTGCACATTGAGGTAATATTCAACGTTATAAAAAAGGAAGAGAGAGGAGAAGAAAAATTTTTACTATAACATATAGTTCTCACTTAATCTCCCAAACGACGTTGACACTCTCCGGCGTTGTGGCATACAGTCGTCGGGATGAAAATTAAAGGGTCCCCTGACCATGAAAAACATGGGCTTCCAGCCATGGGAAAAAGAAGAAATGCTCTGGATTAGTTTTCCTAAAAAGGGCTTCAATCACCCGTGACTACCCAAAAAAAACACCTTTCGCACTTTGTGACGTGGCTTAACTTGTATATATACATAAACTCGTCCAGGGGCAGCTCCACATCAAACTGCTGGATCCATAGGACCCATGCACCGGCGAAGCAGTACCAAAAGTTCGACGCTAGCTGGGCATGAGAGATGCCATGGTAGTGGCAAAAATCCTTCACAAATGGATGGACTGGTAATGTCATCCTTGCGGTAAAGGCCCAAGTATATACTAAAAGATACCCAGGAAGGGGAAGGCTAGACCTAAAGTTCTCGTTCGGGAGAAGGTACTCAAACTATCTCCCGTCTATGCACCCGTCTCTGAACGCCCGAACGATGTCTCAGTTCTGTGTCTTCGGTGCTGTCACATCTGCAGTAAATGAAGGCATGTCCGGGTCCCCGCTCATGACGGCCAAAGGAGCAGCGATGAGGGAGGCGACGACCCCATGCAACGTTCCCCCTTCCAAAGGAACCTCCCCATTGTCATCACCTTCGACCATGTCGACACTGTCAGCATCGTCCCTTGGATTGGCCACATAGTCAGCAACCTCCCTTAAGATGGAGTTGTCACCCGATGAGGAAGAGGTCCACGAACGTTCAGCAGTGGAAGGAGAGTCCGGCCTCACAGTAGATGAAGAAGGACCCTCTCGACGACTAGATGGTTTGGGAGCCATTGTTCTGGTATAACATAAAAGAGAAGAAAAATGAGGAGCTAAGTTAAAATCCTAAGTCGAGAGGGTAAAGGGAAACAAGAAGATGACGATCGTTTAAGACCACTAGTTGCTACCAAAGGCATGCGAGCGCCGACGGCTCATCAAGCCGTCGATCATTCACAAGAAAATGAACGACGAACGTTCATACTGAACCTAGATTTCACAGCCAAACACCCCAAATCCAGAACCTAAAACTCTCTACAGTCGGCCCATAACCGAGAAAACTAGCCTATGAGAGTCTAGATATACATGAAGTAGGTTTTTAACTTCCTAAGTGTCTATTTCAAGCCTAAATCATGCAATAATCCAACAGGAACCAAGCAAGGAAAGCCAAAAATACACAGAGAAAGAACTACACAGAAACGAGATTACAATGAGGAGACTTACCTGAGACTTGAAAGATGACGAAATCTAAAGCTTGACTGGAGAGGACCTCGCGAAACACCGAAGAAAAAGAAAGAAATCGAATTGAGGGTTTTGGAAAAATCTGGGCAGAGACACGGCGGCTTTCAGAAATTTAGATGGAAATGGCTTTGGTTTGAAACAGCCTTATAAAGGGGAACAAACTCTCGACTCCTGACCATTAGATGGAATCCTAGTGAATCCAATGACAGAGGCAAACAATCGAGATCGAATTGTAGAAACAAGGGCGGGAAACTAGAGAGACGCAATCTGACAGTTCAAAATTCCATATTCAAAATGGGAAACGTCAGTGAAATGATAAGTTGAATCGACGTGACTGTTAGCCTTCCCAAGAAGCCGCCTTAATGTTAGTCATTATTGCCTAGGGGTGCCAACTGGCACCACCTTTGACAGGTCATCAACCATGCAAAGGCTTCAAACATGGATTGCCTGTGAAGGTCAACGCAACCTGAGAGGTGGCCTCGACCTGGGGGCAAATGTTGTGGGGTAAAACCTTAAACTCCACACGAGACAATGGTTGGACACCACGTTAATCGAGACATAACGGTACAGAGTGACAGTAGAGCGCACTTCATGGACATCGACCCTTAACGATCAAACAACCCCGCTGAAGGGGTCAACTAGAGGAAACAAAGGTCACGCCATGGAGACGAATGCTTCACTGGCCATGAACGAAGATCGCTTCCAAAGAGCTTAAGGCGACGAAACCACCCATGTCCAGATTGAAGTACAACTGTGCCAAGATTTGACGTGCATTAAATGCATACAGAGTAGGTGGTGAAGCCGATGGAGAAAGTCAGGCAGACTGGCTGAAATCTCGGTGATCAGAGACTACTGTTCCGGAATATGTTGAAGATATCACGAGATTTAATTAAATAATTGATAATTGACAGAAATGACATGATGTATATATGCAGGGAGAATGGCTTGAGAGGGGTTCGAATTCATGAACACCTCTCTCCCCAAAACTTGTAATTTCTGCCTAGAATAGTAAGAAACTCTCTCAATGGACGTAGCTCTATATTGGAGTAAACCACTATAAATCCTCTGTGTTGATCTTATTTAAGTTCTTCTTATTCACGTTTAGAGTCATTTAATCCGTGCACAAATCAAAAAAACTTGTTATTAATTTGTTGACTAATTTTTACCGTCAACGGTCGTCAATGTACAATATCAAGTTCATGAACAAAGAACTTCAAAAGTAATGAGACAAGTAACATTCAAGTCAAATACTCCAAAAACAAGTTCTTGCACCAAATGCCTCACTCCTACTACCAAGAAAAATGCGTGTTTCTTTTTAAGCTTCATATTGCAAACATTGTTAAATAACTAAGCTAATTCAACGAAGACCTAGCTAGATGCTGCAGGAATCAGTGAATGCATATTTCATAGAGGCAACCAAAACCTTGCAACCATGAAACCAACAATTAGAAACCGAAAAAAGAAAATCCCTATTATTCTTTTAGTGTGTTTGTGTATATAAATGTTGTATCAACTACTACTATATGGTAATCAATGCACAACTTCAAGTTCATCAAAAGAACTTCAAAAAAAAGTTTTAAGAAAAAGTGTTATTCAATTTCCAAGCTGACCCAGAAATTTGAATAGTCGAATGAAAACAGATCAAGTATTGGTGGGCTTGAAAGTATAAGGCTGTGGAAGAACCAACGGACCTCTTCTCGTGTCTCTATCATCCAGAAGCCTCTGAACCCTTATGTTCCTACAGTACTGTCTATCGAAATGGTTCACCTACCAATTACAACAACAAAATCCCATAAGCCAAAACCACAAACATTTCAGACAAAAAGAATTCAAAACCAAATTAGCAAATCAATAGCACCCAAAAAAAAGAAAAAAAACAATAACCCAAAACCATAAACGTTTCAGAGTAAAATAATCAAAACCCAAATAAGCAAATCAAGAGCACCCAAAAAAAAATTCAGAGCAAAAGAATTAAAACCCAAATAAGAAAATCAAGAATGGGATTCAATTTTACCCAAGAGGAACGGCAAAGTTTAACATATTCAGCCCTCGAAGCATTGCATTCCGATGGGTATAAGAGCCCCACCGGCGTGATTTCGGTGGGTTTCTTGACCGATTCCTTCTCCAAACAAGCGTAGAAAGCATCGCGAGCCTTAAGGGAAGGGAAAAAAAATTCAAATTGCAAAATTCAAGAAAAAAATCCAGATTTAATTCATCGAAGAGTATTTGAAAAAGGCCATGACAATGGAAATAAAGAAGAGAGTAGAAATCAAGGAAAAAGAAAGACCTTATAGCAAGCTTGTCTGGCTTCGGAGAGGACGTCAGTGTGGACCTCAGTGGGGTTTCGTGAGGCGTAAGTTTCCTTAGACATGGCCTTTTCTTAGCTGCCAAATATAAGAGAAGAGGAGAGCAGCTCTGAAATCTCCGAGACTTCAGTAGTTACTGTGCTTTTCGTTTTGCAGATTCGAGCTTGAAGATGAAGTAATGGGCCTCGTATGGGCTTTGTGGTAGAGGCCCATTAGCCCAATAATTATTTGGCCCATCGCCCATATCTATACATGAGTGGTTTTAATGATTAATATTTATTAATCAATAAGTTGCGGAGGAAGGTAAGGGCCGGAGGAGCATATTGTCACAATCCGCAAATTCTTGTCCCATTTTAAGTGTTAAAAGGGTTGCAAGAAGACTCTAAGATTCTCTAAAATGTTCTACTATTGTTTACCATATGGAATATTCTAGATAATTTTAGAGAAGTATAGACTTTAGGAGAACTTTGGAGTTCTCTAGACCCTTGTGGATGATTCTTAATAGAGTAGTTATTTGTGGAATACTCTAGAAACTTGTAGATATGTCCACCTTGTGTATAATTCTTTAGAGAGTTCTAGACTAGATAGTGGTCTATAGAATTCTAGAATGTTCATAGAAGGGTCCCCTTGGCCTATAAATAAGGGGAACCTCCTCATTTGTGGACTAAGTTCCAAAATAGCCTTGTAAAGTTCTCTTCTAATAATACAACTTTACTTGTCTACTCTTTGCCTGCCTTCGTGAGTTTGAGTAAATTAGGCTTTCTTAGCATTTAAGTGAGTGCTAAGGCCGCACGTTTGCTTACTTGAAGAGTAAGAGCGTGACAATATGCCCCCTTAAATTTTTTATATTTAATTTTAGCATATGTTTTCTCAAAACGTTTTCGTATGTGCCTCTTTATCAATAAAAATTTTAAATATATCCCTGCAAATTCAATCTCAATTTTTTTTCTATTATTTTTTTGATCTTTTCCTATTAAATTTTATATTATCTAATTGAACTTTTTTCTCTAATTTAATTTTATGAAAATAGTTTTTCATTCGAATTGGTCCTTTTATAATTTAAACTATATTAAAAATGACCCATTAAAATATCTTTTCTCAAATGTGCCCTAATACTCAAAAGATTTTTTTCCTTTTGGCACTCACAACTACTAGTTTCTCATACGTATTATGTACCTCCTTAATAATTGTTTCCATCTCATTTACTTACTAAAGTCTTTTTTACTCAAATATATTCAATAATTTATACATAGATACTATTCATCCAAAAATATTAGGAGTTGATTTTATTAGCATTTTTCACGTGCTTAGTTTATGCCTCCTGAATCAAAACCCTGACTCCGCCACTAGGTATTGTTGTTTTAACCGTGAGATATTAATTTGACGAGTATAATAAATTAAGTAGTTGACTAAAAAATTTATGGCAATTAATCAAATTGGATTGTTATCATGCCAAATCATCGAATTTTTATATTTATTAGATAACCACTATGGATTCATAACTATTAAAAACTCATCCATATATTTATATCTACTGAGAATGCGTTTTGAGGAGGGTTTGGGTGATGAAACGTTCCCCTTTTTTTATGTTTCTTTTTTTTCTTTTCTTTTTTAGGCCTTTTTAAATTTTTTCTTTTGTTTCCCTTCTTTTTCCTCCTTTATATTTTTCTTATTGCATATTTTAATCTTTTAAATACTTTTTTATAGTTATTTAAAATATTATTTTTTAATTACATTGCTAAATAAATTTATTATCAAATTGTGTGCCTATATAAACATTTTTTGTCTGTAATTCTTATAAATTTTAATTTTAGTTGCGGAACATTTCACACTCTAATAAAGTGTGCGAAATATTTCACACAAATTTTTCTTTAAAGTTTTTTGTTTTTTGTCTTTTTTTTCCGGTCATTTATTTTAGATCTTTTTCCCCTTATTTTTGTCTATTTCTTTTATCCATTTTTCTTTCTGCCTTTTTTTCCTCAATAATTTGTATAATTATTGTTTTAAATGAGTCAAGCAAAAGAGTGTTTTTAACTAGCATATATATAAAAAGACATAGGCATAACTCCTTTAATTGACATTAATTAAAGATTCAATAATTTACTCTTCCACCAAACACTACTGTTGCTCATGTTCCATGAGAACATATATCCGCAGCCAAAGAAGGAAAGTATGTTTCTTTAGCTAGGTGGGCTAATTCATTCGTTTCGCTTGTTCAAGTTGAGAAATTTGAATTAAAAAGTAAATTAATGTGATAAAAAATATTGTAGTAGAAAAAGTTAAATTCAAAATTTTATTAGAGAAAACACTATAACAAAAACTTAAATTGTAAATCAAACAAACAAAACAAGCAGGGCCAAAATTGCAAACTTTACTGGTTATGTTTCACTTGGGATGGTAGGCACTATTGTCACATGTTGTTCAATGAGCTTGTTCGATAAATAACCTTTTATTCATTTTTTTTTTAAAGAAGGAAAGTGTGTACGTTAATTTTTTTTGCAGGAGTTTTGTGGTAGTTCTCTCTATCGGTAGTCTCAATTTTTGACTATTAGATCTGGTCAAAATCACATCACATTAAAAACGTATACAAACTAGAGAGATTCTGATACAGATCTGACGGCTGAAAAATAAGAGACTACCGTTAGTTAGGAAGCATAAACTAAAAATGTTAAAAATGATAAAAGTGTAATAAATTCAACTCCTAATACTTTTAATCGGTCTATTTTTTTCTTTTATTTTGACATACTATTAACTAGTTGGAAACTTGTTATGCGCGTGCATTTGATAAGTTTATTAAACTTCTTGATGTGTGAATTCAAATTTTGAAGAGTTTATTTTTTTTTAATTTGAATTTATTACTCTCTTAAGAGTTAGTTTAATAAAAAAATTATATTTGAGTAAAATGGACTAAAATGCATGTTTCAAACAAATTATGTGTTTGGATGAATAGTATATATGCATAGACAAGTAAAATATATTTGAACAATAAAGATTTTAGCAAGTAAATTAGATAAAAAATTTATTTAAGGGGTACATAATACGTATTAAAAAATACTAGTTGAGAGTGACACAAGAAAAAAAAAAGATGTTTAAGTATGCATGAACATAAAAAACTTCAACAAGGTCAAATTAGAGAAAATATGTTTATGAGAAAATAATAATTGAGAAGGTTATTTAAAAAAAAAAAAAAAAACCTATATTAGGGACACATTTGAGAAATATCATTTTAGTGGGTCATTTAAAACTTTTTTCTATAAGGCTCACTTTTGATATAATAAAGATTATATGAAATTTATTTTTTAAAAGGGACCATTTTGAAAGAAAAAAGTTTTCATAAGAGTAAAATAGAAAAAATATCACTTTGGTACATTTGAATTCATAAGATTTAATAGGAAAATACCAAAAGAACACCAAGAAAAAAAAAAGCAACAACGAAAAACTAATAATTGAGATTGGATTTTGTGAAAATATATTTGAAATTTTTGTTAATAGAGGGGCATATATGAAAAAATTTTGAAAAAACTATAAGCTAAAAGTGAAAAATCAAAAATGGAGGGGAGCATATTGAGATTGGATTTTGTGAAAATATATTTGAAATTTTTATTAATAGAAGGGCATATATGAAAAAATTTTGAAAAATCTATAAGCTAAAAGTGAAAAATCAAAAAATGGATGGGATCATATTGAGATTGGATTTTGTGAAAATATATTTGATAACTCCATGAAATGGAGTTATTTAGCCTCTTTTGTGGATTAAAAAGTATGCTTGTTCTTGAGAATTTATTTAGTTTTTAATACTTTTACCTTATTTTTATATCATTTTATTTTATTTGGAATTAATTTTATTTTTAGTTTGTTTTAGATATTTTTATTTTATTTTATTTTATTTTTATTTAGTTTCCTTCCAAAATAATTATTTTCCTCATTATGTAATTTAATTTTGGTGATAGGTGGTGATTACGCCCAAACGTGTACAAAAACAAACGGTCAATTGTAGTACAATTTGAACGGTCGATCCCACGAGGAAGTGTTAAATTGAACAAGAAAAGATTAGCAAATAAAAAGCGTTAGGAAAGTAAGCAATCAAACAAAGAAAAAGAATGAGTGTTTTTGATGATTTTTTGAACAGTTTAAAATAGAGAAAATTCAATAGTTAAAAGTGGTAAGGCTTTGAGAATCCTCCATATGCTTTGTTCACCTATTTAGATTTTGATTCATAAATTGACTCAATTGAAAGTTTCACATCCCAAACAATCAATCGGAAAATAAATATTTGAAGAACATATGAATTAAAAATGTATTCGAGTAAATAAAATTCTAACGTTTAGAATTAGGAAAAATTATCTTATGAGAAATCTAAGAGCGACAATATACCGTTGGCAATACTGCAGTAAAAGACTACTCATAAAATAATACCTATCAATATATAATATAATGCAACAATCATATAAAAAGAGCTTGACTAGATTTATATGAAAGTTGACAACTAAATACTCCCTAGCTTGCACATAATTCTCATAAAATTCTAAAAAGAAAGTATGAGAATAAGAACAAGAAAATAAGAGAAAATGTGTGAGAATTTAGATTCTAAAAATTAATCAACTCCCTAATCACCTTGATAATGATCTTATTTATAGAGTTTTGGATATGTTAAAAAAATGTAAAAATGTGTTGCAGGAGGGCTGACGAGGTGAGACACGTGGCGCAAGCGGATTCGCGCGCGGGAAGACGTGCTGTACTGGCTGGGCCCACGCGGAGGAAGCCTTGACGCGCGCGGGAGAGGAAGTCGCGCGGAGAGGGGGATCGTGCGCGCAAAGCGCGCTTGCTGGCGTGGGGAAGCATCAGGGAAGCAACTGCACATGGGACACGTGGCGCGAC
>NW_010359792.1:93750-93995 GCF_000414095.1 Morus notabilis
GCACGCGTGAGGAGAACTCGCGCGGAGAGCGGGCGGTGCGCGCCAGGCGCGCGTCTGCGAGGGGACAGGTGGGTCCCACGGCCTGTGGTGCGGCAGTGATTGACACGTGTCGGCTGGGTTGGCTCGCGGCTTCTTAGCTCGGCTCGCGGCTCTCGGCTCGGCTGGATGATGGGCTGATGGGCTTTGGGCCGAATTGGGCTTTTCTTGGGCTCAACTTTTGGGTTTTGCTTGGTAAACTAGCCCAA
>NW_010359792.1:95139-95682 GCF_000414095.1 Morus notabilis
AACCCAAAATCAGACAGTGTCCTCAATGTCTAAAAATATATACAATATGAAGAAGACATGGAAAGAGAACACCTGGATGATGAACATTGGAACTAAGTCGAGCCTCTTGAACTGATTCTCCAAAATAAAAATAAAAAAATATATAAAAGCACACAAAATCAAACCAAAAATAAAAAGCACACAAAACACACCAATTGAAACAAAGAAACAAAAATATGATACAAAAGGGTTAGAAGCAAACTCCTCAAGGTTGGTAAATCGGAGCCTCGAGAATGATCTCTTCAGCTTGGCTCACACGCTCAATGTAATGCTTCAGTCTCTGGCCATTGACTATGAATATTCTCCCATCGTTTGGGTCCTTGACCTCGACAGCACCGTTGGGAAAAACTTGTTTCACTACAAATGGACCAGTCCACCGCGACCTTAACTTACCTGGGTGGAGATGCAAACGGGAGTCATAAAGATGCACCCGCTGATTTGGCTCAAAATTCTTTCTCAGGATCTGCTTGTCATGAGCCGCTTTCATTTTTGCCTTGTAGATCC
>NW_010359792.1:96554-97149 GCF_000414095.1 Morus notabilis
GGATCATTGAACTCGAGTCGAGACAGATGGTCGGCAACGACATTCTCGACACCTTTCTTGTCCTTGATGGTCAAGTCAAATTCCTGCAATAGAAGGATCCACCTAATTAGTCGCGCCTTAGCATCCTTTTTGGAAAGGAGATACTTGAGGGCGGCATGATCTGTAAAGACAGTGATGGGTGAACCGATCAGATATGCACGGAACTTGTCAAGTGCAAAGACCACAGCGAGCAACTCTTTCTTAGTGGTTGAGTAATTCATTTGAGCACTATTTAGAGTTTTATTCGCGTAATACACAACAAAAGGCTTCCCTTCCCTTCGTTGACCAAGGACGGCCCCTACAGCATAATCGCTTGCATCACACATGATTTCAAATGGTAAGCTCCAATCTGGTGACTGAATGATGGGGGCGGAAGTCAACTTCGCCACAAGCGTTCAGAAAGAATCCTCACATTTTTGTGTCCAATCAAACGCGGCGTCTTTAGCCAGGAGGTTACAAAGCGGACGAGAAATTGCTGAAAATTTTGTATGAACCTCCTGTAAAAACCAGCATGCCCCAGAAAAGACCGAATGTCTTTGACAGTCTTGGGGGTGGG
>NW_010359792.1:97319-97772 GCF_000414095.1 Morus notabilis
AGTCGAAGGAGTCACCGAAGACGGTCAAATCATCCATGAACACTTCCATACACTTTTCGACCATGTCGCTAAAAATGCTCATCATGCACCTCTGGAAGGTGGCTGGTGCATTACATAGCCCAAATGGCATACGCCGAAAAGCATAAGTACCAAAAGGACAGGTAAATGTAGTTTTATCATGATCCTCTAATGCGATCTCGATTTGATAATAGCCTGAATAGCCATCAAGAAAGCAATAGTAAGGATGACCAGCCACACGTTCTAGGATTTGGTCAATGAATGGAAGCGGAAAGTGATCCTTACGGGTGGCGGCGTTCAGCTTTCGATAGTCAATGCACATTCGCCAACCCGTCACAGTTCTTGTGGGAACAAGAGCCCCTTTCTCATTCTCCACCACTGTCACCCCATATTTCTTAGGTACTACCTGAGTTGGACTGACCCACTTGCTATCAG
>NW_010359792.1:97960-99280 GCF_000414095.1 Morus notabilis
GCAGCATGTCAACTAACCGCTGCTCTTGAAATGCATCAAGTTTAGATGAAATGATGACATGAAAGGTATCACCAGCTCCTAGGAAGACATGTTTCAGATTCTCAGGCAGTTAAGCCAGCTTGAGGTTTGGGGTCTCTTCGGTGGATGGTTTTGGCTTTTCTTTCTCTCTAGGTAGCTCTTCAAAGCGTGGTTGCCAAAAATTGGTTCCTCTGCCTTGCGAGTCTTTGAAAATGGTGACATTGTTGGCCAACTCACACGGACCGGAACTCTCAGATTCAGAAATGCGGAGGAAATCGTCAAGATCATCAGAATTGCTACACAATTGAACCTCCTCCGAGACGAGTGTGTCAATTAGAAATGTTTGGTGGCACTCGTCATCATCACGTGGTTGCTTTGCAATGTGAAAAACATTCACCTCCAAAGTCATGTTCCCAAAAGATATCTTCATCAGACCATTCCTACAATTGATGAGAGCATTGGCTGTAGCAAGGAAAGGTCTTCTGAGGATTATGGGAATCTTGGACTCCATACTCACCACGGATTGAGTATCCAAGACTAGAAAGTCAACGGGGTAATAGAACTTATCAACTTGAACCAAAACATCCTCAACTATCCCCCAAGGCTTCTTAATCGATCGATCAGCTAGCTGCAGAACCACAGATGTGGGCTTAATTTCTCCAAGACCAAGTTGCGAGTAGACAGAGTATGGCATGAGGTTAACACTCGCTCCTAAATCAAGCAAAGCTTGGCTAAACTCATGTGTCCCAATCTGACAGGAAATTGTGGGACAACCGGGATCCTTGTACTTGAGCGGTGTTTTCTGGTCGATCACCGCGCTTACCTGTTCTGTCAAGAATGTTGTCTTCTTGACATGGTGCTTCCTTTTGATAGTGCACAGATCCTTGATAACCTTAGCATAAGCAGGCACTTGCTTGATAACATGAAGCAAAGGAAGATTAATCTTCACTTGAGTCAAGTGCTCTAGGATCTCACTTTGGTGTTCCGGTATTTTCCCAGTTGGACGTAGAGCTTGGGGAAAAGGCACCTTTACCGGAACATTTGTTGGATCATCTTTCTCAGGGACAACTTCCTTAGTACTCGAAGTGGTTGCATTTGTTGACGGTTCTTCGATAATCTTACTACTACGAGTACTGATGGCATTCACCTCTTTAACATTTTGATTATCGAGACATGAGGTTTGCGCCATATGTTGACCCTTTGGGTTTGACTGAGCTTGGGAAGGAAACTTGCCGTGTTCTTGAACAGCCTAGGCTCTAGTCAGATTCGTGATTTGACTCTTCATTTCTTTACTTTCCTCCA
>NW_010359793.1:0-15970 GCF_000414095.1 Morus notabilis
TTTCCTCATTTCGTTGTTCCTCTGTGTTGTTGGTGTATGGCTCCTTTTGGTGGGCTTTGGGCAGGAGTTATTTTTTTTGTTCTTTCGTTTTGTTTTCTCACTTTTTTTTTTTTCATTCTCATTTCGTTGTTCTGTTCTGTGTATTTTTCTTCTTTGGTTTTGTTATTGTCCGCCGTTTCTATCTCACTGTTTTCCTTTCTTTTTTTTTTCTTTTTTTTTTTTGCCCTTGCCCTCATCTGTTGATTTTGTTCTTCTCTTTGGTTTGGTTTTGGTTGGAATGTTGGGGGTTTTCCTCTTTGTTGTTACTGTGTGGGCCCTTTTTGTGGGCTTTGGGCAGGAATTCAATTTTTCTTCTTTGATTTTGTTTTCTCCCCTTTTTTTTTTTTTTTTTTTCCATTTCCTCATTTTGTTGTTTTGCTTGATTCGATTTTGGTTGGGATCCTGAAGATTACATGCAATTTTTGTCCTTTTTTTGTTTATGCTTCTTATTTTGTGGTTTGTTTGATTACTATTCTCAGTTTCGTTCTTTATGCATTATTAATTTGATTATATATTTTTGCTCTAATTTCGGTCGGTTATTTTTATTGAGTTATATTTATAGTTGGTATAAGAACTTTATTTATCATTTTCTTTAAAAAATTTGTTTTGCAGGTGTTTTATCTATTTTCGTCACTTTTCTTCTCTTGCATTTTACGGTGGATGGAGATAATGTAAGATTTTTTTCTCTTTCATTTATTGTGCTGATGATCTGAATTTTTAGGTTGTCCTTTGATTTCCTAGGTTGATGACTCATTCTAATTTGATTACGGTTGTATTAAACAATTTAGAAATTTTTTCTTTCTCTATCTTCTGGACCAATTTTAGGGCAAAGTTTTTTTTTTCCACTTTTTTCGGCCCTTTTTTTTAGTCTTTCCCTTACTTCTGTCTTTTTTTATTTCTTATATTTTTAGTTTATCATATCATCTTCTTTAAAGAATTTATTTTTGCAGGTGCTTTATTCACTTTAATGGCTTTTCTTTTACTTCATTCGGCTTTGTGTATGGGTAATATCAGATTTGTTTTTTGCTTTTGATTTATTGCGGTGATGATGTAAGCTTTTTAGGTTGTCCTTTGATTTGCTAGGTTAATGACTCATTCTGATTTTCTTGCAGACGTATTAAATGAATCAAAGATTTTTTATTTTCGTATTCTCTAGAATATGTATTACTGTCATGTGATATTATCTGCAACTTTTACCAATTTTAGGGGAAAATTTTTTCCCTATTTTTGTGTCCTTTTTCTCTGATAACTATTTCTCTGAACCAATATACATTAATACGTGTTATATTCTTATACATTGTTTACTATTCATGACAACTTTTCTACCTATTATTTATTACTGTTGTTCGTCGAATAGATTTGCCATGTATATTTTTCTCCACCTGTTCTCCTTCCCCTTCCATATCATCGGTTATCACTATCCATTTTCCGTCATTATTTCTCATTTACTGCTTCCCTTTTACACTTTTGTGGCTTTGACTCTTTATGTTTCATATCTTTTTATCCATGACCATTGACTTTTTCACTGCACATTCCATCATTTACTGCTATTTAGCCTTATTTTTCTATCCTTAACTAGCTATATTTCTTTCTGGTTGGTCAATATTTTACAGTTAGCACAAATTTCACAATGGTGCAGGTACTATCAATAACTTCTACTCCATTTTTTCTCATGTTATTAATGCTAGCTTTCATATTATTAATATTTAATGTTATCTTTTTTCATTGGTTTCATTATTATACAATACAATTCAAATATTTATTTGTATTTTATCTTCCTGCAATGTTTTTAATATATACCAGTCTTCCTTCATTCCTTTTGTCGACCTATGGCTTTACTGTTTTATCATTATTCAATCTCAGACATAGCTTAATGATAATTTTAACAGCGTTAAGAGCTCACATCATGATCACTCCAAGTTTTTTTTTTTTTTTCATTTTTAATGAGTGTTCTCCTTCCCCTTCCATATCATCGGTTATCACTATCCATTTTCCGTCATTACTTCTCATTTACTGCTTCCCTTTTACACTTTTGTGGCTTTAACTCTTTATGTTTCATATCTTTTTATCCATGACCATTGACTTTTTCACTTCACATTCCATCATTTACTGCTATTTACCCTTATTTTTCTATCCTTGACTAGCTATATTTCTTTCTGGGTGGTCAATATTTTACAGTTAGCACAAATTTCACAATGGTGCAGGTACTATCAATAACTTCTACTCCATTTTTTCTCATGTTATTAATGCTAGCTTTCATATTATTAATATTTAATGTTATCTTTTTTCATTGGTTTCATTATTATACAATACAATTCAAATATTTATTTGTATTTTATCTTCCTGCAATGTTTTTAATATATACCAGTCTTCCTTCATTCCTTTTGTCGACCTATGGCTTTACTGTTTTATCATTATTCAATCTCAGACATAGCTTAATGATAATTTTAACAGCGTTAAGAGCTCACATCATGATCACTCCAAGTTTTTTTTTTTTTTTTTTTCATTTTTAATGAGTACCTGTTTCTTTGTCTAGGGAGAGATGCCAGATCTGGCCGTCTTCAGAGGTTGTGAAATGGTCCTCAGACCACATTATGTCGAAGTTGTCCTCAAAAGATGGTTTTGAGTCAGCTGCTTCAGATGAAGTAAGATAAGCAGCAGCCACTAGAGATGCAGTGAAGAGAAGAATAGTAGGCTTTAATGGAGAGACCATTTTGCTCTCCATTGTCTCAGCTGGATAATCCCTGGGAAGGAGGGATATATATATTAAATGATCACCATCACCCTATTTGAAAGTGGACTTTGCTCTGAGGAAGGGCAGAACTGGAAACTCTGTTACACATTTTATTGTCTTTGAGTGATTATTTGCTTATGTGACGGCTGTACAGTTTTGCCCATATCTTTTGACAATATTGGTTGGCCTTCTTTACTTTTACAATTTGTTTTGGTAGAAACCTTTCCTTCTACAATTGGTTCAAGTGGATTATCATTATTCAATCTCATTGAAATATCTATTTGCATTTTATTCACTTTTTGGGACTATGTTTAAACATGTCTTTAATTTAGATTTTTCAGTTTTACTATCTTTTTTCGATTTCTCATATTTTTTCTCTATATTTCATATATTTTTGGTTTCTCTCCCTTTTCTTCATTTTTCTTTCTCTTCTAATGATGATAGGGAAACATAAATTTAATATGTTGAATTTAATATAGTTTTTTAGGAATTTCTGTCAATACATCATTTTGACTTGATTCTATTTTTTCTTATTTTTTCTAATTCAGAATCTTTCATTACTCTGTTATCCCTATTTTGGTTCATTTTTATATTCGTACCGTCATTAAATCAGTATTAAATATAAGGATTACTTATATCTCTACATATATATATATCACTTTTTCTTTTGTATTATTAAATACCATTTTTTTCCCCACATTATTTTTCTATTTATGATATTTTTGCACAATTTTCTATTGTTAACAATTTCTAATATTCTTAGATTTACTCTTTGAATTAAAATTTGCTTTCCTATGATGTTATCACAATATAATAACAAAAGAAATTTCATCTGAATTATTTATCCATAATCACTTTACACTTTTGATAATAATGCTATACCCTTTTTGTTCCTTTTCCTCTTCTTTTTTTGTTTGTAAGCGATGAATTTGTTAGTTTTTAAGATTCTCCTAATCTGTTTGGACCATTTTGTTTTCATTCCTGTTTACTGTTCTCTTTCTATCCTTAAGTAATTGTATTTGTTCCTATTTGGTTGATATTTTACAGTTAGCACAGTTTTCACAGTGGTCCAGGTACACTTAATAACTTCTACTCTCTTTTTTTTCATCTTATTAACGCTTGCTCTCATATTATTAATATTTACCTATGCTTAATTAATTGTGTTTGTTTTTGCCTGCTTAATATTTTACAGTTAGAACACTTTTCATAGTGATCTAGCTACTATTACTAACTTTAATTCTCTTTTTTTCTGTTATTAATACTTGCTCCTATGTTATTAATATTTACCATTGTTTTTTTATATTAGTTTTATTATTATTCAATAAAATTAAAATGTTTATTTATGTTTTTATCTTCTTACCAAGCTTATTTTCTTTGTTCATTGCTTTTGTCCCCTACATTTTCTTTGTATTTGTGACATTCTTTCATAATTTTGTGTTATCAACAATTCCTTATATCTTTACTATTGCTACGAGGATTAAAATTTGTTTTCCTATAATATTATTACAATATAGTAATAAAAGAAACCACATCAAAATTATTTATCTATACTCAATTTACTATTTTCATAATAATATTACATCATATTTCTTTCTTTTCCTGTTCTTTTTTTGTTTGTAAGTGATGGATCTGTTCGTTTTTTACATTCTCCTCATATATTTGGACAATTTTGTTCTCATAATGTTAGTTTTTTTTCATATACTTTATTTTATTCACCTTTGTTTTCTTCATTGTTTCCCTTTATATTGGATCAATCTATATTATTTACTTTATTCTTTTTTGTACATGTTCTGTATTTCGAAAAGGACTCTCATTTCTTTCATTTTTTTAAACTCGCTTGGCAATTTTTGAATAATTTCATCTCTCCGGTTCTAACACTTACTTTGCTTCATTATTTTTTATGAAATATACACCATAATATATATAATGAATCAAATATTTTACAAAGTGTTATACCTTTATGGAATTGCCTACAGTGCCCAATCATAAAATGATTATAACAATATAATTCTATTTGTTCGTCACAAATTGATGAAAAAGTTCAAGACTTGAATAATAATAACTCTATAAAAATAGCATGATATTGGCCCCTTATGAACCTCCTTTTGGCTACTACATATTTCATTCTTTTTTTTCTTTTGTATTTTTTCTCTGCCCCTTATTCTGTTTTTGTTCATTTCTATTGATTTAGATATTAGCAGGAACTTTGTTTTACATGTTATCAGTGACTATTACTAATGCTAAAGATATTAACCAACTATATTAATATTATACTTCTTCATATTCTTTTTCTATGTACTTATACTATTTACAATTTCTTATATCTTTACTATTGCTACTTGAATTAAAATTTTTTTTCCTATGATGTTATTACAATATAGTAATAAGAAAACCACATCAGAATTATTTATCCATGCTCAATTTACTATTTTCATAATAATATTACATCACATTTGTTCCTTTTCCTCTTTTTTTTTGTTTGTAAGTGATGGATTTGTTAGCCTTTTACGTTCTCCTCATATATTTGGACAATTTGCTTCTCATAATGTTAGCTTTTTGTCATATACTTTCTTCTATTCATCTCTGTTTTCTTTGTTGTTCCTCTTTATATTGGATCAATGTATATTTTTTACTTTATTCTTTTTTGTTCCTGTTCTGTAATTGGGAAGAATTCTCATTTCCTTCATTTTTTTTTAATTCACTTGGCAGTTTTTGAATAATTTGATACGTTCGATTCTAACACTTGCTCTGCTTCATTATTATTTTTTTTATCATATATACATTATAATATGTATAATGAATCAAATACTTTACAAAGTATTATACCTTTATCCACTTGCCTACAGTACACAATTATAAAATAATTATAACAATATAATTTTATTTGTTCATCACAGATTGATGAAAGAATTCAAGACTTGAATAATAATAACTGTATAAAAATACCATGATATTGGCCCCTTATGAACTTCCTTTTGGTTACTACTTTTTTCATTCTTTTTTTCTATTGTATTTTTTCTCTTCCCGTTATTCTGTTTTTCTTCACTTCTATTGATTTAGATATTACCAGGGACTTCGTTTCACATGTTATCAATGGCTATTACTAATGATAAGCATGTTAACCAACAATATTAATACTATGCTTCTTTATATTCTTTTTCTATCTACTTATACTATTTTTTAGTAATATATTCTTATTTTACTGCCTACAGAAACTAATCATATAATGATTATCAGAATATAATTTTATTTGTTCATCACAAATTAATTAAGAGGACAAACAAAGATTTTCCAACTATACTTTCAACAAAGAGGACCACAAATAAATGCAATCGTTTCCAAAATATTTGAAGACACAAATCCTTTAGCACTACCAACACCAACATCAACAACTGCAGTGACAACCACAAGGTAAAATATTTATATTAAATTGTACCTATAACAAATAAAAAAATAATATCTAATATCTAAATTATATTTTACCAGCTCTCAAACAAAGACAATAGCAACAACTCTGACACCAGTGGATCCACAAACTCCAAACCCAAAAAAATCAACCGTTCGGTAAGTCATAAACTAATTTCCATTATTCATAAATCAAACACAATATTTATAATTATATATATATATATATCTAAACAAATTCTCATCATTGCAGTTCACGATTAAAAAAAACAGAACAATCTACAAAGCGACCGAAGACCAGGTAATATCACTTCCTCTAAATCAAAATATTGTCAATTTCATCGATTATCAATACTAACTTTTCAAAATTATACATATTATAGGTGAAAAAGAAAAACAAGGCACCACAACGACAACAAAAATCTCAATCACAATGTAAGTACATATTTAATAGAACATTATATAGACCCATCTATGTACAAATATGTATATGTATATCTAAACTGCTTTTGTATTGTAAAAATTATCAAGCTCTCATGTAATATAAAACTTTTTAGCTACTTCTCCCTTACTGAAAAAAGAAAAAAAATTTCCAATCTCTTTAATCTAACAATCATCTTTAACCTTCATCATACTCAAAATAACTTTACATACTATAAAATTGCTACCCGTTGCAACGAACGGGTATTCCACTAGTATATGCTAAAATTAACACAAGAAAAAGCGAGGAAAAAAAAAAGACAAGTATCCATAAAGTGCACTAATTCATGGCCACTGGCTTAGTTTGGTAGGGATTTTGAGAGCTCAAAATAGATTATTTAACCAGCCAAAGTTATTTTTAACGTTTGGGAGTAAACAATAATAAGAATCTGATTCTAGATTGTGTGGCAATTTAAAAAATCTCTTTAATGAAATTTTTGTTATTACGATTTTACCCCTGTTGAATGAAAACAATTCCATACCCAAAAAAATTTTGCCCTTCAAGGTCTTGTTCCTTTCCTCTTCCTCTACAATCTCCCCCGCCACTTCAATGTCGGCATGCTCAACCGCCGGAGCTCCGGCCAAATGCCGGTCACCGCCCAAACGTGAATGTGCATGCATTTCTTTTTTTTTTTAGTGTCTGTTAGTATTTTCTACCAATCATTTTGCAACAACTGGTAAATTAAATGTGTTTAATTACGTAGACTTGTAATTAGTAGTGTGCCTAATTTAAATTTTTGTTATTAGTGTTAATTTAAAGTTTTACCTAAAATTGTTTTCTATAAAAACCTGGTCACTTTTCAAATTTTATTAACTTTCCCCATAACTTTTTAGAAATTAGGCTTTTACCCAACATTTCAAGTATTATAAAAATGGCCCTCTGCACCTCCGTCTCACTGCCCTGTATCTCTGCAAAAGAAAAGTATAAAAATTACGGTAATGTTCATTTATCAATTTAAATTTAAAATTTAAATTTTATTACAATAAAAAATTATCATAAAAAATTAAATTAAATTTTTTTATTATAATAAAAAACTTCCAAATAAAATTATACCTTAATTTAAATTAAAAACTTCTTAAACCCCCTCAAATAGTTTTATAAAACCACTAGTTTTACTCAACTCACTCACTCCATCTCTCATTCCCGTTTCTCACTCTCCCCTCTCCCTTAAAATAAGATTTCCAGCCCTTCTTCACCATGCAAAACCAAAAACAAAACCCTCTCATGATCTAATGCTGAGAAAAGATTGAATTCTAAGGTGTTGTCAAGGTTTTTCTTCACAAAAAGGGAAAATTGAGGTAAGATTTCTTGAAAATGATTCTTAGATTGATATTGGCTTAGTTTAGTAGTGCTGTAGATTTAAAAAAAAAATTATTTTTAGCTGTGCTGAAAGAAGAAGCAGCTGTTACAAGAAGCAGCTGAGTTTTTGGTAAACTGTAATTATAGTAGCTGTACTGGTTTCAAAATCAGTGTAATAACGTTTAGTAAATTTTGATGTTGAATTACTGTGGGCATGTAAAATGATCAAAATAGACATGGTATGAAACTTAAATATATATAATTATTTTTAGTATTTAAAAATATTTGTTTAACTTTAAAAAAACATAATGCTATGATTTTGAATTTTTTAACAATAAATTTATGATAGTTAATTATATTTTTTTTTTCATTTCTTCATTCACAATATAATTACAACTAAAAGGAGCATTAGTGACAATATGGCAGGGACAGTTGCAGTCTTCGAGTTGTGAAATTGTTTTGTGCTCTCTCTCTTGCAAAACTTGGCAGGAACAATTGTAGTCTTGATATTATCAATTTTGGTGGGGTTCTTCTAAAAAATCTGCAAGAAAATATGATAAATTTGTTGATAAATTTCATGCCAAGAAACGAGCTAAACCAAATGATAATTAATTATAAGACTTCCCAAAAATCTACATTTAATTTGATAAAATTTACTTAAAGAGTTTTGATTGTGTTGCAAGAAATGAATAAATTGGTAGGGTACAGAGAAAAATCCGATAGGAATTCCCAACCCCAACTCAAGTTAGGCGGTATAAGGGCGGGGATGGGGAAGCATATATGCCCTGATGCCATCCCTACACAAAAGACTCATGAACCTCAGTATTGCTAGCTTGCACTTGTAATGAATCAACAATCAATCCAAAGAAAATATGTTCAATCATGGATACAAAAGAAAACTATAAATTAAAGACAAGAAAATTTCCGGTTACAACAACGCTATTGAAGAAAAGAATGATTGAATTCATGTGCAAAATTTCGAGGCCTGCCGAATCGACTATTCTAGTCCAAGTAAAACTATTTCAAGCTAATATTAACATCCTTGAAACAAATCAATTGCGAGCCAACAGACTCAAAAAGCCAAGGCAATGGGGTTACAACATCCAAAATCTAAGATCAAGAATCAAACTTCTCAAGCAGTTGAGATCCGTTATCAACCTACTCCAAAATTCGAAGTTGAGCCAGCAATATAACCCTTCAGTTATAAAGGGATTTCTTGACCAGTATTATTTTTTTTTCCTCTCCATAAATCAGAAGTAAGCTGCCCTTTATCTGCAGGAAAAATCAAAAATAAGTTCTTAGTTTGACTAAGCAGGTAATGAAAAGATGAAAGCAAGAAAACGGTAAATACATCCTGCGGTATATTACACGCACTCGGGGCTTAAAAAAAATTACATAACATTATACTCATAGACTTAATTTACCAAGGTTGTATAGTTAATATATATGCAGCAGCCAAGAAAGAATATGCTACAAATGCAGATGAATCATCTAAAATCCTATAAATAAAAGACAATAAATCTCAATAACCCTCTTATTATTCACTTTCGCCTACACTAAACATAATATGACCATTCCACTATATCCAACAACTGAAAAAGACAGGGGACTTCTAACTCCTATTCCACTAATTTCTCTCCTTTCTTTGCCTAACAACCTTTGAAATGCACCAAAAAAGACATGGGTTTATTATCAAGGACAAATTAGCCTGTGGATTGGGGTTATTTTTGCCCGACAACTCTGAACTTTGGGAAAGAAAACGATAAGGCTTACAATTTATCAAAGTGCTTTAGCTGAAAAGAAAAATTGCTAGACAAATCGACCAAACTAAGCCATTGCTTGTTTTGGATAGGGTGAAATGTGCGAGGAAGGGTGGAGTGAGATTCACACTCAGTGGAAGTTCTCACTTCTACGTCTTGATTACAAATGTTGGCTTGGATGATGAAGTGGTGGCCGTGAAAGTGAAGGGGTCCAAAACAGGGTAGATTCCGATTTTGCTTGAATGATAAATTTGTCGACTTATTTTCTAGTTCTAGACTTTACATTACTGTAAATCTGGGAAGCAATAAACTAGAGAATGGCCGAAATGAGAAACGCATCTTCAAAGGAGGGGGAACATAGAACAACCCACCTTTCTCTCCATTTTAGAAGAGCTTCTAAAAGTGGTAGCGGGGTATGTCTAGCAACCATAGCTAAGGAATCCAGTACTTGCTCATAGGCAGGATCTGATGGTCGAAGATATTGCCCATCCTGTAAATTGCCAATGTAACAACAAGCAAAATTTAGGACTCAACGACATCAACTTATCCAAATTAGCAAAACAAACATTCACCAAAAGAAGAGGAAAAAAATCCCGATATAGAAAACACACACGAATGTGTCAACCATACATGAAAGAGTAATACTATGCATTTTGATTACAACAATGCCGTTTCAAAGGTAAACCAATAAAGAAAATAAACACTTGAAATTCCAGAAACAAGGAGCTTATCCTTGTAATTAGTACTCGAAAACCAAAATCTATACTTCTTTCATTCATCAACATATAAAAACTCACCTTTTCTATGGAGAAGTCAGGAAAAAATAAATGAAGCAAAACTGTTTGACCCCAATGTTATGGGCCATCATCATCATCAGGAACTGGTCACTCAACACAAGTAATCTGGAACATGAAGATGACGCCAAGCATTCTTACTTATTTGTCCACTTTTGGCCAAGCATTCCTGTGAATGCTTAATTTGGCGCTAAAAAAACATGTAAAAATACCAACTCCAATCCATAATGCTAGTTTAGATGTTTTATCTAGTTCTTGTCACAAATTTTGAGCTTTGGAACTTCTAAAAGGATAATTTTTAAAATTTTTAAATAACAATAAAATGGTAATGTTGTAAACTTGTAATTATAAAGTGAAGAATTAACATATCAATTACTAAACAACCAAATGCCAAATTTGAGCAAGTAAAGCATTGCGGGAAAATGGTGGTGTCAAATTTTGGCATTTGACATTCAATTGAAGATGCTCTGAATGTTTTAATTGACCAAATAAGTAAGGAGTAGTCTAAATACAGAAGTTAAAAGGCATGATACCTCAGAAAGACTCTTGGGCATTGGTTTTCCTTCTTTCTTCAGATTTTCTATCTTCTTTTGTGCTTCTTTGGCCTACGTAAACTTGGCCAGAGCATTCTCAACATCGGCAATCATGCAATTACAATTCTTTGCTGCTTCTTGCTTGTGTTTGCTTTGGAGATTCTACAAAACATTAAAATCTAAAAAACTATCAACAAATGACAAAAAATAATAAAAACCCATTAAATTAGAGTAGAAAGATATACCTCAACATTAATGCTTATTAACAGCAAGTTATACAGACATGCTATAAAATCCGAATTTTTCATCAAGTATTGATGTATCATTTCATAAAGAATCCAAATTCTCGATAATTGATGTTTCACTAAGCAACAAAATCGGGAACTACGGTAACCCCACAAAAACTCTGAAGTTAACAAGTAATAAGACTCCGTTCAAAGAATTAAGCAAAAGAAAATCACATATAACAACATCAAACTCCGACTGAACAGAAGAACATAATTTAGATCATCATCAATATCAAAGGAAACCTAAAATCCTAAATCTAAAATTTCCTTCAAACTTTCAACTCAGCCAAGCAGAAAATAAGCAGAAACAACAAACGAAAATCCTAAAACATTTCTCCATAAACATTATTAACCACTTCGCAAATACGAGAAAATATACACTAAATTTAAGTATAACAGATCCACAAAGAGTTTGAAAATAAAGCACTTGTTTAGAACCAGAGAGAGAGATCGCAAGAAATGAAAATAAAGCACTTGATCTGATGACGAGAGACGGGCAGTCGGAGGAGGAGAAGGGAGACCGGCAACGGAGAGATCAATCGGGCGGAGGAGAAACCAAACGAGCTCCGAACCGCTAACGGAGAGATCAACCGGCGAACGAAGAGAGAGGCCGGTGAACGGAGCCGGGGAACCTCGCTTCGAACGGCGAGGAGAGGAGAGGATAGAACACACAAAAAATTTTTGATATGAGAATTTTTTATGTCCATTTTTTATCCTTGAAAAAATTATGTACGAGTCTTACTGTCTTAGTACCACTTGTAAAGTGTAGTTATTCACATGTAAAGCCGGGGAACCTCGCTTCTCAAAATTTTCCCCAAAACTTTGACCCTTGATAAGACCTTTATGTCCATTTTTTATCCTTTATCATGGACATCTTGCTGAATTTTAATCTATAAAATTTCAACTTGAGTTATGGTTTTTATTTGAAAACTTTGATATGTTGTTATGGCACACTAGTAAAGAAACAAGTTTTGCATAATTGAACCTGATTATGCTTGAGTTTGATTTGGTTCTAAATCGCTGGTTCATTAACAGTGCTAACGATGCCGTTGGACTTGGAGTTTCGAGAACTAATGAGATTTGACCATCACAAGAAGTTATCCGTAGATTGATTTGCCAAGAGGTAGGGTTTTTTCCCTTCTTGTTTAACCTGAAAATTTCTCTCTTTTTTTTTTTTTTTGCTAAATGAATTTTTCATTAAGTACCACAAAGGGCAAGCACAAACAAGTGAAACTGAGAAGACAGAAAATTCAAACATTAGAACACATGAAAAGACAACAATAACAACACAAAGACAGCAACTAGAACAGAGAGAGAGAGAGAGAAAAAAAAAAAAAACTATGCTACTGAAAACGAAAGAGAAAAGACTAAAGACACCAAGGCCCATCAAAGGGGAATCATTCCGTAGTGTCTTTGAGAACTTCTGAAGGGATAAGGTTGAAGGGGATGTCACCGGAAACGAGTCCTATTCTAGCCCATTTTGCCAAATTGTGGACAGCAAAATTGCATCTTATATTTATCCAAGCTAAGTCAGCAGCCTCAAAACAATTAAATAGCTCATCACAATCTGCTTTGATGTGCTTTAGAGCCCAAAGGCAATTCTCCATGCTTTTGGAGAGAGTCTTCATGGTACTTGTGACTAAGAGCGAGCTGTTGTGGTCCCTAGTAATTAGTGCTGCCATTGTATGGTGCTCTCGCATTGAGATGTCCACATTCACTTTGACCCAGCCATTAGGTGGTGATTTCCAATAAAGATCTCGAGGATCGCTGTGGGGGGTTTTGGCATATATTGAAGGTGGTGAAGATATTGACGATTGCATTCACTATAGATGGACATTATGTTGAACTCTCGATTGCTGAACACTGCTTCGTTTCGAGCTTAACAAATTGATTCCAAGGTTGAGAATGAAAAGAATAAGAACTCCGTCGTAGGTTTGAAATGAGCATCTCCAAATAGGATCAGTTTTAGAAACTCTTTCATTGCAGAGCAATTAAGGGCTTTGGACCTGAGACTTAATTGTGAAAGAAACTTGATGACTCTAGTGATCCTGCAAAATAGAAAAATGTGAGTAATAGATTCATTCTCTTCGTGACACAGAGGCCAAATTGTGTCTTTAATGCTCCCGTGGGCTGCCAGGCCTTCTCTAACAGGAAGAGCTTTGACAAGGGTAGACCACCAAAGTAGTTTGTGTCATAGGTGGATTCTCGAGCTCCATAATTCCTTCCACAACTTAGCACCCTCTAGGTCTTCCTCATATCTGTCCTTGCAGAGCACACCGTATGCTGATTTCACTGAGAAACTTCCGTTGTTTTCCGATGTCTAGATCTAGCTATCCTACTCAGCTTCTGTAGGAATTGGGGTTCGCAGGATTGTTTTGGATCAGATTGGCGGAAGCAGCGCCAGACTCTGTCCTCATCCTATATTCCCAGATCTTGTATGAAATTCAAAACCTTGTAGTAACCAATTGCTTCCCTGTAGATGAGGGCTGGCCAGAAGGTGAGGGCTGGCCAGAAGGTGCTGTGCTTTAGGACTCAAGGGTCAGACCAGAAGTTTGTACGTGTTCCATTTCCAACAAAGATACAAGCCTCCTTTTCAATGATATCCCTAATCTTTAGCAGGTCCCTCCAGAACTTTGACTCAATCAGCTTTGCTCTTGCTGTAAAAGAATTGCATCCCTTGAGGTACTTTGCCCAGATTATCGTAGCCCATAGAGCTTGGGATTTATTAACTAGCTCCCAGCCCCACTTTGCTAGAAGGGCTCTATTCATGTCATAAGTTTTCTGAAGTCGAAGCTCTCCATATATTTTTAGCCTACAGACTCGGTCCCATGGCCGCCAGTAAATTTTCTTTCCGGTCTTTCCCCACGAGAAGTCCCTAAGGATGCCATCAACCTTGGTGCAGATGCTCTTCGGCAGGAGATTTGTTGTCATGGAATAGGAGGGAACAAATTTGCCAACCGATTTTGTAATGTCTAGAAATTTCATTAGCCTAAACTCGAGAAATTTCCTGAATTTAGATAATGAATTTCCTGTTAGATTTTCTAACTATGTTAATACGCTTTGTGAAATGGAAAATCAAAGAATTCATTTGATTACATGATTGAGTTGTAAATTGCAGAATTTTGTTGTAAATAATTCTGTAGCCGTATGTGACGAAATCCCGGAATGAGACGATTCCGATGAATTTTGCAAATGAATGGAAGAAACAAGGAAAAGCTACGCGCTGATAACCATAATTACTGTTCTCGTTAAAATCGGCAATTAGTTTCGAGATTAGTTAAACTTATCCGAGAAATTCATAATTATCTACATGGTAAATTAGAAACAATAATAACAAACAACTTTGTGTTGTAATAAAGACTAATAAATTCTCTGTTACAATATTATTAGTAACTATAGACCAGTCATGCCAACTCATGCTATCTAATCATTTGGAGTAATAAATACTGTCAATATAAAAATATACTGAGACTAGTGTACTCAGATGAATTTAGGGCCCGTTTACTTCACTAACTCAAATTTATGATTCGAGTTAAAAAACAAGATTTGAGTTGTAGAAAATTTGAGTTTAATTTGGAATTTAGAGTTTAGTGTTTAGGTGTTGACTGATTTAACATTTGAAACTTAAGTTTTGTGTTTACTTGCACAAATACCAAACTCCAATTACAACCCAACATTGGCATGCATTTATGTTCTCTAAAACGTGAACATTCACCCAATTAGCACAAAATCAATTATTTTTCATAAATATATATAGACATATATATATATACATATATAAATAATACAACTCTACGGTGTTTGGCACTACATCGACTCAAGATCACAGCCAATGGAAGACGCCGGTCCACTCGCGTGGGATCGATTTCTCCCGTGTTGAATCTCTGAGGGAGACGGCCGACAACAGAATCGGGATTCGCTAAAATTCACGATCTGAGATGGGTTTGAACCGGATGCAGCTGCCTGCCCACGACTTTGTTCACCGGGGATGGGTTATTGACCGTCGGTAATGGAAGTATATTGACTGCTGACAAGAACCCATGAATGATGGTCGGTTGATTTGAGGGGAAACTCAAGGCTTTTTTGCAGAGCAGAAGCTTTCTCGTGAGAGAGGAAGCAGACCAACGAGAAGGAAGAAAGACCAACGGGAAGAAAAGGGGATGCAGCTCTCTTCCTCATGATTTTGTTCACTGAGGATGGGTATTTGACCGAAGAATATGGACTGCTGCCAGGAACTGTGACGACCCTCCTATGAGGCCGCCACTGTAACTTAAACTTTAACTTGTACTTACTGGGGTTTCTTAAAATTTGCGGAACATTTTTTTTTTAATATAAGAAAGAATACTTTCATAATTTGTAACAAAAATTTCAAATAAGTGAATCACTAAATTTCTTAAAGCTTTTCTTAATTTCAGTTAAGATAAAACGTTCTAAAAATATCTTTCAAACATAGCAGCATTTGAACTCTTATTTCAAATGCTCTTTAAAAGTCTTTCTAAAACTAGCCAATTCAATCGGGCCATTTAATTTTGACTTTAAAACGGATTTCGTGAGAAATCTTAAATTCAAGTACATCTTAAAGCCCTTTTAAAATCAATCATTTAAATCGTCATGTTTAAAATTTATTTATTTGTTGCA
>NW_010359793.1:28310-31026 GCF_000414095.1 Morus notabilis
TCTGATTAAGGCAAGATTACGTGTCTGATCTTATCCTCAATTATTTCCTCTAAACAGATTAAATTTATACTGATTAGAGGTAATTAGTTTAGCTCACGTAAGTTAATCTACTACTTACAGTCCAATATCAATTTCTGAATAATTCAATATTGTTTTATATTCTTACTCGCGTAATATTTCAAACTGTTTCAAGTCTTGAAATTAATTTTAGACTGAACAAATTCTAAATTTTAATTTTCTGTATTCTATCCCGAGAATGACGTTTCTGACAGTGTCAACTCCCGAGCTCATATTGTATCCATCTACTATAGGTATTTATCTTGTGACTTTAACCTAACTGTTTGGCAATTAAGGATTTTTTTCTTCTTTTAAAATGCCAGTGCGTTTTTTTTATACGCCGCTAACATCGTGCTGTGCTTAGAGATTCTTGAAATTAAGATTCTCAAACTATACTTGTACTGAAAATTATTCCGCCTTAAAATACGGCGAGAATTTATCGATCGAATTTACTTGATCGAAACATGAACTTAACATGAAATTTGCTATAGAATTTAGGAATACATATATTAATTCCATAAATCCTCCATTCACAATATAACATAATATTTTCTAAGAAAATCCTTGGCTTAAAAATACATGAATTGTATTATTTAAGGTCTGGAATTTTCTCAGTCATTACAGGAACAACCCAAGAACGAGCGATGGTGATTTGAGGGGAAGGCTTTTTGCATAGCGGAAGCTTTCTCGTGAGAGAGGAAGCAAACCAACGGGAAGAAAAGAAGACCAACAAGAAGAAAAATGTCAGAATTAGAAATCCACACTGTAGATATTAAATCGAGTAGTTAGAGTTTGAGGAGGGGGTGATATTCACCTACTCAAATTATTACTCGAATTTTAAATTTGAGTTTTGGTTCCCAAACACCTATTTCAACCCAAAATCTAACTCGAGTTGGGCCTACTCGAGTTTAATCTATGAAGTAAACGAGCCCTTATACTGATGTAATTTTATCAAATTAATAGCCGTTATGAGATTTGATTATAATTCAATGGTGAAAATTTGGATGAAAACTCAAATCCACAATTAGGACTAAATCTACACACTCATATAAAGACAAAAGGTCCTATCTCCTACATCTTGTCACATCCTTAAAAAAAGTGTGATGTGGAATCTTTTAAATGAGAAAAGGAAGTAGTAGAACTAGTGATTAATTAACTTTAGACAAAAGTAGTAATACACCTTGGACAAAGATCAAAAAGTACAATCATTCCACTTGGAAATTTGCAACAAACTTTCTCCTCTCCGAAGGAAGGTGGCCGGCCATGATAAGGAGTTCTTGGGCAAATATTTTTCTTGCAATTTAGTCCCTCAAAGCTTAGTCTATAAATACCAAGAGATGGATTTGAAAATGGGGCACTTTCCACTTGAGAATTTCACATCTTCTCCATTTTTCCCTTCAAAAATTCGGCTGCAGCCCCTCTTTTACTCTCAAATTTTCTCAGCTCAAACTCCATATTCTTGCTATCTAATCCACCACAGGAAGATCAAAGGTCTAGGAGAACGTTGGGTGAGAAATCTAAGCTCTACAAACTTGATTTGGGCCTATTCTTTGAATTCACTCAAAAATTTTAAAGGTCGTGTCTTTCTTTCTAGACTCATCATCAAGGAGTGTAGGGTTTTCCTTGACCAAACCAAGTCTCAAATCCAAGGAAAAAGCTTCAAAGTCCAAACTTTAAATAGTTGTTGTGTTGTGTAGGAAAAGTGTTGGTATTCTTAGTAATTTTTCCTCTACATTGTATTTTTTATGGAAAATGTTATGATCTCCTTTATGGCTGTGTTTTTAGAGCTTGAAATCTGGTTTTGGATGATAACATATGGTAACAAAGTAAAAATCTAAACTGTTAATTAGTTTGGCATGAGATCTAAGACTTGGCATGAAAAATGGTTGATATGGTATAAAAATATGGGTTTTTTTACTGTGCATATATGGTTTATGGAGGTCTGAAAAGTTTGGAACAAATTCGAAAACGTTCGAAATAAATTATGTAAGATGCCCATAGGTTTAAAAACAGACAAATTTACAAAGGATGTCCTAGATAAAAGCCGATTTAGGCATAGAGCAAGCAAGAAGAGTTTTAGATCTAGATGAGATGAGAAAAGCTACTGTTCAGAGTCTTTTCCAACTCCGCACCGATAAAAAGTTAAAGTTATCGCGTCTGAAATTTGTATTGATCAAACTTTGACCGAGGATAAAATGATATTTTTAGTGAGACTCAGCCTTAGGCACAGTTGAGAGTTTTCTTCCTCATTTCAAAATGAGTTCTATGGTAGAAAACGTCCAAACTTGATCCCGGGGTAAAAATGTCAATTTTTCTACGTAATTTTTGGAAAATTTTAGGGTAACTTCGTAGGATGAGTCGAAGGTGTAAAAAAAGGTAAAACGGTCAAACAGACACCGTGCTTCGAGCTTTAGCTTGAGGCCCTTCAAGACAGAACACTCAGGGGGTGTTTAGTATGCGGGAATCAGTAGCAATCATATTTACAGAAAAGTGATTGAGAGTAATATGATTCCTAAGAATAATACATTACTGTGTTTGGTTCCATACAGGAATCTTTTTCAAATTCCCAGGAATATTACATTACTGTGTTTGGTTGTTTGCATGGAAGAAGATCCATAATAATAATAATAATAAAAATAAAATATTATTATTATTAATA
>NW_010359793.1:31121-41788 GCF_000414095.1 Morus notabilis
TTATTATTATTATAATAAATATAATAATAATAATAATAATAATAATAATAATTATTATTATTATTATAATAAGATTCTCATGATTTTGAGATTCCTGAGAATTTGAATAACACCATGTTGGGTGGTATTCAGATTACCTTAAAATGAGGAAAAGTGAATCCTATGGTAATCACTTTCTTGAGAATCTAAATATAATAGTTCTTGTACCAAACATGGTAATATTACAGATTCCCATTCCCATCTTTAAGATTACTGCATACCAAATGCCCCTATAATGAATACTTTAGATTCGTAACCTTAGAACCATCGAAACTCACTAAGGGTAAAATGGTAATTTCCTAAAAGTAAAACCGATCCTCAGGAACCGGAAACCCAAAACTTAACTTAATAAATGTTTGGTTGGAGGATTCAAACCATGTGATTCGAATCATTTTCGATTTACGTGAATTTTTTGTGAGAGAAAATACTGTAGCGAATCATAAATCATGATTCGAATCAGGGAACAAATCCTTTTACCAAACATCCTTTTAGTATTTCCCAAGAGACCAGAAACCCCCATAGCTTGGTCCAATCATGATAAGGAGTCCAAATAGGCCCGAAAGCTTAAGTAGGATATAAAATAACCTTTAGGTGAACTTAAAGTAACCAATTAGGTAAATCTATTTAAAGGACCAATAGTGGATTAAGTAATCTGTAGGTTAACCATTAAGGAAACATACTTGGTGCTAGTGCCCAACTAAATCTTATAAGGGTTTAGGAATAGAAAAAGGCCCAAATAAGAAAGAAGATAATCTCTAGGAAGACTTATAGAAATCTACTAGGTAGTTAGTCTAAGTTCAAGCTTATAAGGCCCAATTTCATTAATTTGTAAGGATTATGTGAGCCAAGTAGACATGAGAAGTAACCTCATGGATAACTTAGAGCATACCAACGGGAAATAAACTTAGTTTTCCAAGTCTTTAGGAAATTAGTAAAGCTTAATTAGATAATTAATTAATTAATTAATTAAGTTGATTAATTAATTGATTAATGGTAGGAAGTAAGTATTGAGTTTATTTAGAAAATTAATGAAATTTAATTAAGTAAATAATAAAGTTGATTTATTAGTTAACTAATAGAAGTTTAATTCATGTGACGCATCTCGAGAGTTAATTAATCTATTAAGGAGATTAATTAATTAATTAATTAAGGACAGAAGACGAATAATTATTTAGTAAGGGGCAATTAAATCCAAGTCGGTGGATGACACCTTAAGGGGTTAACAAACTAACTAAATAGAAGTTGTTAGTTAATCCAATGTAAAAGAGGAAGTTAACGGAAGAAAAATTGACCCAAATTCGTTAATAAATATCAATGAGGATTAGCTAGCTAATTAGTAAACCTAATTAGTTAATTTACGTAGAAAATGAAACTAAATTATAGAGAAGGATAATTAGTTAAATTAATTGATCCTAAGGATGCAAACGAGCCAAAATTCATAAGACTTAGTTAAATCAAGTCGAAATCTCGAAAATGAATTAACAGTCGATCGTTAGTACTAAATTAAATAAAAAATCACCGTATTACGAGGAAAGTTGCTGCAGTTAATCGCTAAGTGCAGGCACCTAGGTGAGTACAAACCTCACTTATAATATGAATTTTTTTTTTAAAAATGCGATGCCTAAGAATTTGCTTGTTGTTTGCACTGCATATATTCTCTGTGATGTGATTGATGAATATAATGAAATGTGTGTCCTTTAAAGTATTTTATGAATTATACTTTTGTAACACAAATAAAGAACATGATGTGAATATCTCAATACCTCTTGTTAAAGGATGTTATAATCATTATTTTGTGACATGATCATAATCGCATGTTTATCTAAAAATGAAATGTTAATTGTCGTACTGCCCTCTGGTTATTGAGTACGTGAGGAATTTCCTTGGGCTCATTGGATGTGAGGTAATAAAAATTTAATTGCAACCCTGGGGTAGTTGAACTAATTGTTTTGGTCGCTACCAAACTCCTCTTGGTCTTGCGCACATGGGTACGAGCACAGGGGTCCTAATGATTAAAATTGGATATTTCATAATAAAGCATAAATAATCATGCATTTCTACATGTGTTTTGTGTGCAAAATATTTTGTGAGGATATTTCGCTGAGCTTCGGCTCATAAGTTGTTCATGCTGTTTGGGTCCGGATACCACCATGCAAAGAATTCCTCAAAGTTATTTTGGTTTTAAATTCCAAAGTTATGTTTTCATATAATTAAATTTTCACATACGTTTAATTACGATTTAAAAGATGGATTAAATGATTATATCTCTATATTGGACACTTGAAAACTTGGCTAACGTATGTTCATTTTGTAATATTAAAGATTAGCAGCCTTTATAGCGTGTGTTGTTCTAGAGTCTGTCCTACCAAACACTACGATCCCGTTTAGTTCGTTGATTCGAGTTTTTAATTCAAATTGAGAAGTGACTTTATGTGAGAGTTTTTTACTGTAGTAAAAAAGTTAGATGTGATTGTTTGTGAGTGCTTTTTATTGTAGAAAAACTCAAATTGTAAACTCAAATCGGTGAAATGAACGGGACTTACAAGGTCATCAACGAAAAGGGCATGGGTTAATGCAGGCCCATTCCTACTAACCTTGACCCCTCAAAGCCTACCCTCAGAGCTTTCCTTCTAGAAAATATGCGATACGACCTCGCTGCGTAAAATTAACAAGTAGGCGAGAAGGGATCTCCTTGTCTAAGACCTCTAGAGGGAGTAATGTTACCACACGGCCCATCATTGACCAAAATGGAAAAGACCAGAGACTTCACGCAACACTTGACCCAAGATATCCATCCAAAGCGGGCAAAATCCGATCTCACGTTGTGCAAGCTTTGTTAGTACAATCTACATGACCGTCAATACGAAATATGATCGGTGAGAGAATGGGGAATGACAGTCAAAGTCACAATTCTTTGAGTCAAATTCCTCTCGGCCACACTGAGTTGCAAGATAGCGTAAAGCGAGAGAAAAGTAAGTTATGCAGTCTCACATTGTTTGTCTGAAATAATCATACGTTAAGGTTCATAAATAAGTACTTCATTACCTCTTTGATGGTACGGGACGTTTTAGGGTAAAACTCAAATGTACAACTGTGCAGAAAATGTCAAAACAAAAATGTGAGCAACCAAAGGTTAGTGACAATTTGAATTCCTTGAGCCATTACGTATTTATTAATTAGCATAATTTTTAAATATTGAATCAGATTAAAATATTTTGAAAACTAAGTAATATAAACAATATTTTAAGACTTTTTTTTTATAGTCTACTGCATAAGCTGGCATGTACTATCTACGTAGACCTTAAAACAAATCTATTTAGAAATCTTTCGCCAATTAATAAAGTCACGGATTCGCGACAAACTACTTTATATCCAAGTTTTTAATTTTTAATTTTTAATTTTTAAATGTCATTCCATTTGTGTACCCACCATATATACTTGATCTAGTTGGTTGGAATTTCGTACACACCATACATCCCTTTAGCAAGTGGGATTTTTAACATTTCAAGCTAAAAGGAAAAAAAAAACGAAAAATAAAGGAAGAGTTGGATTTTTGACACGTGCAAATTGATATCCAAATCTTGACCATGTGTGGGCCCACGTCACTCAGAGGGCCATAGCAAATTTCCTGCATATCTTATGTCTAACCCAACGTACTTTTACAAAACAAATTAAAATCCCGTTTATTTCACCGATTTGAGTTTTCAGTTTTAGATTTCTACAGTAAAAAATTTTTAGAAAATGTCACATCTAATTTTTTTTTTGCTACAGTGAAAAGCTCTAAAAAAATGTCACATCTCAGCTCGAATTGAAAACTCGAATCTGTGAAGTGAACGAGGCTAAAGTGTAACATATTCAAACGTAGAAAAAATTTAGCTATTTTTTGACATTCATATGCCTCGGCATTAACCGATCGAGTTCAGATAAAAATAAATTCCCAAAATTTTTCATCGAGATCTTTACCAACCGTTTCAATCCTGGGTAATTTTCCTAATTATATCAATTTACTTTTGATCACGATAGAATCAAATTTTAAATGTAGTAAAATTTATAAAAAAAATATGACTTTTATTTTAGCGTGAGAGAAAGATAAAGAGAGGTACTCTACAACGAGCTTAGAGAAGCAGTTCTCTGGGGTCAGTGGTCCGGCTATTCATCGGGTTGTCGGCCTTCAAAGTTCGTTAGAGAGATCATAGAGGTCACTGGTGTCGGGTTCGTACTGATGGAAGTGTGGATAGTCACCGAAATGGAGTTGTTTAAGGGAAAGCAGTTTCTGGTGTTCTACTTTAGATCAAGGACATGTTAGCTATGGGATTCCGTTGAAACTTTGGAAACTAGATCTTTGAAGGGAGGCGAGGAATGTGGTCTGTGGCGTCACCGCTCAATGGTGGCGGTGCGTTGGTCTCACGTGCCACCGTGTCTCCGGTGCTTTTGTCGCTGTTTCAGGAGTTTTTTTTCCAGTGCCACTCCTACCGTGTTTCACATATCTCTACCGTTGAGGGGCTCGATTTTGTTCGTTTGATTTCTTGGGATCTTTGTAGAGATTTTTTTTTTGTTTTTATGTTTTTATTTGTATTGTAATAACGGTGATGATTTCTCCATCTACCAGCGTTAGGTCTTGGCTAGAGGGTGGTCTCTCTACCGCTCTAAGTCTGAGTTATGTAGTCCATTTTAGGACTAAGATATGGTTCATCTGGAGTCGATTCGAAGTGGCCGAACCCTATTATAGTGCCACTAGTTGGAGGAGTTCTCTCCGTTATTGGGTAAGAGGTGTATTTGTATTGTCTAGTCATGTGAGTAGCATCCGGTTCTTGACTCTGATTTTGTTCTGTATCTTAGCCTTTTAGTGGCTTTTTAATGAAGTTATGTTATTGCCTTTAAAATAATAATAATAAAAAAACGTGTGTGTGTTGTGCGAGAAATAATAAGAAAAAAGTATATCTATAGTAGTGAAAGTAATTAGTTCTAAATACCGAAGTTTTTTGAAGTTATATGTTCTAAATATTTGCAATCAAATATGGTATTAGCAGTTAAATTGTTAAGACACTATTTAACGACATACCTAAGTGCAATAAATTAGTATACCTCAACTATAGTCATAAGTATAATTTATACTTGTGCAGCACATAAATCACAGGTTTTTTTCACTCTGAGTTCAATGGAATGTCACGTCTCCAGTATAACGTAGATGAAGAAAGCTTTTGAACACAACCTAATTTAAAGATATATATATATATATATATATATAATATTTAACCTTCAGTGTTTCTAAGCAAACTAATTAAGGCCATTATTGCTTTGACAATTTTGAATATCGTTTAAAAATTCCAATAAAATCTCTTTAATGATCGCATCCTATTGGAATCCCAGAGTTTTATTAGTATTACTATTATAGTAATACCTTCAATTTTGTAATGCAGAATCGAATATGTGCCATTATAAATTTAAGCTCCAGATTAACTTACTCCATATTGTTTGATCTAATTGCAGTTGGCTGTGAAAGTTTATGTTGAGCAAGATGGAAATTAGATTTTTCTATGCCTAATTTCATGAATCAAAACTTTTTAAAAATAAAAAATAAAAAGCAAAAAGATGAAGAAAAATAAATAAACATGACATCTAAATTACCAGTTTTAATTTTGACAAAATTTTACATTCTAATGGAAACCCATGTAGTATAATTTTACAATGTAGGACCGAACTGGCACCCTTCTAAATTGCTACACCTTACCTTACTTTATACTATTTTACCTAATGGTCATTGGCAGTTGGTAAGAAAATGGTACGTAAATAGTTGTTGCTTAGACCTGATTTCATGAATAAAAGTCTTAAAAACCAATTCTTTGACGAACTCATTTCACCCCTTCTTCAAGAAAATGTCAAAGCAAATATGCCCGTTCGGTTCGCTAATTCGAGTTTTTAATTCGAGTTGAGATGTGATGTTGTGTGAGAGCTTTTTACTGTAGCAAAAAAGTTAGATGTGACTGTTTCTGAGAGCTTTTTACTGTAACAAAATTCGAATTCTAAACTCGAATCAACGAAAAGAATGATGCCTCGTCTCGACGCAAATCTAGAACAAGCTTGATAAAAGAAGCAATCGTTTATGCATCCAAAACACTCTTTTTTCTTTCATCAATTACGTTTTGCAGCTTTTAAATAAATGTTTGATCCTAAAACAGGAGCAAACAATTTATTTGCAGCAAAGTACGTACTTGTGTGTTTTATCAAAGTTAGGAGCACAGTACAATTCACTTAAACTTGTGCGGCTATGGTGCTGATTGAAGGTGTACTTAAATTATAGTCAAAACATGGCCTCTTTAAAGTCAATTCTTTAGTTCTTTTAATATGTATAGATTTAAATATTAGATGTTAGACTAAATGTATAGATATCCGTTAAAAGATAAAATTATAAGCAGAATAAGTAAAAACATAACAAGAAAATAAAATTAGAAAAGAGCAAAACACACTCAAAAAAAATCTAATTCATACAATAAAAAAAAATGGAGAACAAAACATTAAAAAAATAATAAAAATAGAAAAAGTAAAAATGAAAAAATGAAATAAGAGAGCTACCACAAGGCAATCTGAAAAGTGTTTTATGGGAGCACTGTAGTAAAAAAATATCTAAAGATAACTTTTAGCATAATAAGAATTAGACGAAAATAAGTATGTAGGGGCACATTTGCATAAAATTATTTCACCCATTGATTAAAAAATTAAATAGAAACATATGCAAAAAAAAAAATTATTTTCATTAGAGTAAAATGAAAATAAATCATTTTTAAAAAATTCACGTAAAAAATTAAACTGCAAAAAAATTCACAAAACAAAAAAAAATAAAAAAACCAAAATATTACAAGACTGTTGGCTTTTTTTATATATTGTTAGATGTTAGATAATAAAAAAATAAAGAAAAAAATAAAAAATAAGTGAAAAGGAGAGACTGCCAAGTGACAATTTTATAAAAAAAAAAAAAATACTATTATAAAAATTTTAATTTTTTTATGTATTATTAGATGAGTTTAGTTGAGAAATTTAAGACGACAAGTGTCCAATAGTGTCACGTACTATAGGAGAAAATGTCAGTGACACTTTACACAGATATATACACGCACAAACCCTACAACAACAAATGGACGATAATCAATGTAGTGCTTTAAAATCATTTCAAGAAAAGTGTTACTACTTTCTTGAACTTGTAAAGTATATATTTGATACCTTATAAAGTTATGTAAGTAAGATGTCGACTGAATACATAGACAATTTTGTGAAATTTATGAAGTTAAGGACTCAGAGCAGCTAACATTTTACGCGTTTAATATCTTTTAACAAAGAGTACAGTCGTGTCAGTTTTACTGGGGACGCACTTTAATCAACAATGAGAATGAAAGAATGATGTGTGACGTGTTTCCTTTATGGGTTCAACTACTTTGAATTGATAATTTTTTTCTGAATTTTTTTTTTATGTAAATTGATATATGAGTTTATGTTTTTAAAATTTTTTTATTATAATAAAATTTAAATTGGTGAAATAAATAGGGTTTTAAGAATTATCCTTTCTTAATAGATAGGCAATAAGTCCAAATATCTTGTGGGTTTTTTTTTGGTGAAAAAAGGGGTAGAAAGATTTTTTTTAAGCAGTCTAAGGCTTCTCATCAATAAATGGATGTTTGGTTTATGTATTCAGAACTATTCTCATTTTACGTGTATTTTTTATTAGAGAAAACACTATAGAGAATCATGAATTATGATTCATAATCAAGACGAATACAAGAAACAAACATATTTGAGAATCTAATTTCCATTTTTAATATTTTTTAAAAAACTTTCATATAGTTTTAAAAAATTACAGGTGTGGACTGCCGTTGTAGAATATACAATTCTGAAGATAGTTGGGAGCTGTTAGCTTCGCTCCATGGATTTAGGGAATTGTTAAAGATTGTTAGATCATTGTCATTAAGGTGATCGGTTCTATAAGGTATACAAATTTGGAGTCCATTATAGTTCTATTCTTATGCTTAAATTTTCACAATTGTTTCACGTAGGCCACAAGAAAATGTAAAATAAGTTAATAACCATCTTTAAAAAAAAAAAATGATAACGATTGTAAAAACAAGAAGAAAACATGAGAGATCCACAAAAACAATATTGAAATACTAATCTAAAAAATCCCAACATTAATGTTTGCATTAAACCGTGGGTTTATTGACTTCGAAATGGACAACATTTACAAAAGGATTAATCTCTTTTTTTGGTCTTCAAATTCGAAGGAAAGTGTTTTTCCCTTTAGAGATGTTAATCGTGTCGTATCGTGTTAACTCGCCCATAATTAGATAGGTTCATGCGTGTTTTATACCGTGATCAACCTGCCTACTTAAATTTCGTGTCGTGTGCCTATAGGTCCAAGCACATTCTTGCTCATGTGGTACCGTACTCGTGCTTTGATCATTCTTGGCATAATGAGACCTTTGGGTAGGCCCATTAAAACATGAGTCGTTTTAAATTGGTTTTTGGATGATAAGTAATTGAAATTAAAAAAAAAAATAATTTCATATGCTATTAGGAAGAAAAAAAACGTAAAAAGGTTACCATCATAAGTATTAATTTATAAATAAAATTATTCATTTTATTTAAATTACTGATAAGAGAAGACAACTAATATAAAGAGATTGCAAATCTAATATTACATAAATTATTTGTATTATTGATTATAAGAATCACATATAAGCAAGCAATTAAAAAAAGAGCCGTTGAGTTGAGATTTGAGAATATTAATTCTCAAATATACTTAATATAAACAACTAATAAATTTTGCATTAAGGTATGAGATTATATTCATTCACATTTAATTTTCTTAATTTGAGAAAAATAATGTAAATCGTTTAATTTTTTAAGGCCAAATCAACTGATTGTTCTATTTTGGTGGATACATAATTTTTTTAATTATGAAAAAATCTGTAACAACAACATAAAAATTATATGATGAAAATGAAAAAAAATTATAATGTTGTACCGGTCCATCGTGCTTAATAGGCCGTGTTGTGCTTGTGCAATGCTTGTATTTGTCATCGTGTAGTGTAGTGTTAGACTACGCACTTAAAACTATGAAGCAGACATGGCCTACCACTTTGTGTCGTGTTTAGCCCAACTCATAATAATCTCGTGTCGTGCCGTACTTGGCTCAAAATTTTTCGTGTCATGCCATCGTGCTCACTAGGCGGCCCAACCAATTGACATCTTTATTTCTCTTTAAACCGTCTCAATCTTTGAAATTGTTCAGAATTAATTCTTTTATCCATCTAATTATTAAAATCTCGACAAAAAAAGATAAAAGACCATTTGCGATTTAGTATAGGTAAATTTTATAATTTTACATATTAGGTCACGAATCATGACTATTAAAAAGGAATTTGTGTTTTTTTTTTTCAATCAAGAGTAATTTTAATAATCAGATTGACAGAAAAAGTGATTGGCATTATTTTACATTTTAATGACTCATTTTAAAACCTCTTAAATGTGAATAAAAAAAAAAAGATTTGATTATAGTTCGGAGACTAAAAATAGAACTCTTGCACGATGAATTATGTCCTTTGACAAAGAGTACTGGTGTGAGTTCGATCTAGGACATACTTTAATCAGCAATCAAGAATCAAGGATTAATAACAATCACACAATCACGACCGTCTTTAGCAAGGGAATCTCAAATTGTGGGTTACCCCATGTGATGAAGAGGCCGACCTATAACGGAACAATGTGGGCAAAAACAAGGGGTGACCCCATCCATTTTCTCCCTTGAGGCATCTTCTCCAGTAGTCCAATCCAAACCATAAGGAAAGGACAATTTGTGGGTCCTACCCCAAATTGGTAGGATGATTGGGATTTTAAGGCCCCCACCTCATTACATCATGCATGTGAATCTTTTAGGTATGTCAATGATGGTCCATCACTTATCTTATAACAAAGAATTTTACTACGTTTAAGAAAGGGGACCTATTCTAGTAGGTCAGTCAATTAATAGAGTTAGGGGTTGTTCCGTAGCCTCTTATTTGAGTTAAAAATTTAAAAAAAATAACTCGAGTTATAATTTTATTTATGTTTATGTTCTTTTAAGTTTGAACTCGAGTTTGAACTCAAGTTTGGGATTAAAACTCGAGTTCAAGTTTTCCATTTAACTCGAGTTCAGAGACTCAAACTCAAATTAATGAACAGTATTTTTTATATTCTTAAAAATGCTATAACTTTTTCGTTTAATTCTGATTGAGATGATTTTTTTTCTATGCGTTGACAACGAAAAGACGAATAAAACCCCACCCATATACCCTATTAAAATTTTTCATCAGCATTGAGTTTTTATTAAAATACTATCTAAATACGACTTTAAGTTTTGACTCACTCAAACACAAACTCAAAAAGATTTTTATTTCAAACCATAACTCAAATGTACACAATCAAACACAAACTCAAGTTACAACTTCAACTCAAGTTACAACTTCAACTCAAGTTATAACTCAAATTCAACTCAAAATCTACACTCAAGTCACCTAACTCAAAAGGGCAAAAGAACAACCCCTTAAATTTTTAACTATTAGATTTAATAAAAATTATATTAAATTAAAAAAATATATAAA